>NC_082403.1:11073016-11078016 GCF_031168955.1 Gadus macrocephalus
AGATTGGTGTAGCAAAAGGCACATTATGTGGAGGTGTAATATATTCCTGTGGGCATGCTATTTTTACCAGCAGAGTTCACACGTGTGTGTGTGTTTGTGTTTTGTAGTAGTTGCAAAAAAAGTATTTATATATATATATTGTATATTGTAGTTGATTCGGGATTTGATGTGGAACCAGTGGAGCTAGTTGAGTAGCGTTTCAACCTTGGCAGCCCTACATTCCTAGTCTGCCATAGCGCTGGCACTTTGTGCCAAGCGGGTAGTGTAGTAATGAAGGGGTAATGTTGGCCGGATTCACATCCTCTCTGAACAATCCTACACAGAAACTAGGACTGTCTGTGTTTCACCCCTTATCAAACCACAACACTAACCCTACCCCTAACCCTACTTCAAGGTAACAGCATATACTGTACATCTTCTTACACTACTTATGTGTAACCATCTTTCCCAACACCAGGCGGCTCTTGTTATGCCCTCGCTGTCCTCGCCCCCATGTTGATTACTGATTGCGATCACCTGTGTAATTTAGAGGGGGAACCAAACCCATCATCTTTTAGAAATGCTTTCAGGTTGTTCTCCATTTTATACCCCTAACTACTTGTTGTATGTTGTATGTCATGGCACTTGTCGTATTTAGTTATAGTTCTTAGTTGTAGCATCTTATCCTAGCTATCTTTGTTGTGTATGGGGAATGGGTTTAGCTAGCGATGGTGCTTTGCACTTGGTTCTATGAACATCCTTACTGTACCGACAGTCAATATATTTTTTCACTTACTTGACAATTGTACATATTGTAAGTCACTTTGGATAAAAGTGTCTGCTAAATGCCCTAAATGTGAATGTGAATGTATTCTGGGGCAGGGTCTACTGGCTCTCCTGTATAGGTTACGTATATCTATACGTATATGTTACAGTGCTGTGTGTGAGGTCAGGTTTACCTGCCCACATGACCAGTACCACCACGATGATGATCAGCTCTCCTGCTCTCAGCTGGGCTGTCTGATCGTACCCCTCCATTCCATTCTCATCTACACACACACACACACACAAATATATTTAGTTGTGTATGGTTGTATATTTATATATGCTGTTTATATGTCCTTACATTTCAAGGCGTACACTCCCTCTCTCTGTCATTCACTCACTTACTACCTCATTCACCCACTTGCTTACTCACTCCCTCACTCATTCATCCACCTGTTCCCTCATTCAATCCCTCACTCCCTCACTCACTCACTCACTCACTCACTCACTCACTCACTCACTCACTCACTAACGCCTCCCCTCACTCACTCACTCACTCACCTCACCTCCTCCGCCCACGCTGTCACTCATTCATCCACTCATCCGCCTCCAACCCTTCAGTCACTCACTCACGTCACACCCGTCCACACGCTCACCCGTTCCCCTGCTCACCGGGCTCTTGGAGGCCATCTTCTCGGACTCCGGGGGGTCCGGAAGACGAGGCCTCGCTGGGGGGGCTGCTGCCCTCCGCGCTGAGGCTCTGCACGTGGACGATGTACTCGGTGTCCTCGTCCAGGTCCCACAGCACGCAGGAGCGCGTGGTGGTGTTCACCTCCTGGATTAGCCTCAGCATGCGCACGTCCCTCTTCTGGAGGGGGGGCCGGCGGAGAGAGATAAGCAGTAGGAGGGGGAGTAGAAGTCATAATCTGGGATCCAGCAGTCCTACTATGTGATTGCAGAACTCCTGGGGGGGAGGAAGGCACTCCAAAAGGGGCGAAGTTACGCCTTGTTTCCTGTGGTAGCGTTTAGCATATTGTCTAATAAAGAGGAAACTAATTTGCACGGGTGCATGGTGCTTTCACAAGGAGATTTTAAGTGTATTCATACAGTTGAGGTCTACACACGAAGTGGATTTGAAACATTCGCAGACCAGTTTTGATTGATGCTTTCGTCCGGACCGGAGGTTGAAGCTACTGGGAAAAGTTGACGAGGGCCGGCCGAGATTGGTTAAGAACATGATTGAACATGATTGGTTAGGTCCAAATTTGAAAAACCCAGATTTTAGTTAGACTTCTATCAGACTTTAGATTATTCATCTAAAATCGGACTACTATTGTTTTAGATTGATAATGAAGTGTTTATTGCTATATAAATATTCTGGGGATTAAGATTAATCATCATGAGAAACTTTGTCCTAATACCTAGTTTGGATGTTTACATATTTTCAGTTAAGTATGTCTACATTTCCATTTACTTAAATGTAATGAACCTCAGTTGGATTATTTACCATGGGTTTGTTTTTTTAATCAATATGCAGCAACTGTTATATAAATGGATAGATATTAATGTTATGGAGCATAAAACATTATTATCTTAGAATAGCAAAGGGCGTTGCCCAGGGGATTTTAAATCCAAATATTGATGCCAAATAAATAATCTGGTAGCTATGGGAAATGTCCCAGACAAAAGCAATTTTGTATTGAATCAAATAATTTATAGACTATAATAGTATAGCATCAGGTGCTAATGAACACAACAACATTTATCCGACTTTACTGTTTTTACTCCTATGCTGAATGCTACTGATGTTTATAATTCTCTCTCTCGCTCTCGCTCTCGCTCTCGCTCTCTCTCCCCTGTCACTCACCTGGTGAAATGAGGGGCTAATAAAAACGGATGTGCCGTAATTGAACCCTTTTGACTTCACCGTTATAACTCAACCACACAAATACTCATCTGGATAATTCATTGGAGCCGTTCCACTGCAACAGCCTCACAACTCAAACACCGTCTCCCTTTAGGAGTGCTGCTGTAACACAGTAGGACTGCCGGATCCCAGAGAACCACTGCAATTGCATGCATGTGTGGTTGTGCCTGCACATGCACCCCCCCCCCCCCCCCCCCCCCCCCCCCCCCCCCCCCCCCACACACACACACACACACACACACACACACACACACACACCGGCGTTACCTGTTGTGTAACCGAGAATCCAATGACAGGATCTCCGTCCAGGATCTCCCATGTGACCACGGCAGAGTTCCCCTCCAGGTCTCTGATGGTCACATTCAGCGGTGCTGAGAGTAGGGTGTCTGAGACACACACACACACACACACACACACCACACACAGAGACACACACACACAATAGCTATTACCATAGCGATAGGGCCGGTTGTGTGTGGTTTTATGCATGTCCCTGTGCACAGCCTCTCCTCTGCCTGTGGTCGCTCTTTCTCCCTCTTCTTTATGTAATCTTCTATATGATTTATACGATCTTATGTATTATCTCTCAAACACATTAATCATGTCCTACTTCATTTGCACCGGTGCCCTTTATTCAGTACACCGTCTCCTGGGATTCCTTCAATGAGCAGCTATCTCTCTCTCTTCCTTCCTCTCTCCCCTATCTATTGCTCTCACTCCTCCCTCTTTATCTGCTATCCTCTCCCTATACCTATTTTTTCTCCCTTTTTAACCCTGTATATGACTCGCTCTCTCTCCTCCCCCTTTCTCTCCCTTCCTCTATTTCTATATTTGTTTTGTATTTTCTCTCCACTTTTCCATTTCTCCCCTCTCTCTCTCTCGCACATACTCCCACACACATCTGATGGTGAGTCACAAGGGGCCTTCTCTCTCGGTCACTTTCTCTCTCTCTCTCTCTCTCCTCTCTCTCGGTCACTTTCTCTCTCTCTCTCTCTCTCTCTCTCTCTCTCTCTCTCTCTCTCTCTCTCTCTCTCTCTCTCTCTCTCTCTCTCGCTTACTCTGCTGGGTCCCAAAAGTGTTTGATAGTTCACTTTAAAGCGCCTGGCATGGGACTTTACACCCATGGGTGCTGTCAGACAGGGTGGGTTAACGGGGGAGAATAAGAAAATATCCATACCACCGCCGCAGTGTTTTGTACACACTGTTGTAATGGATTATTGCCTCCTTTCCTCTGGGTGGTGTAATGCTATTGTAATATGGTAAAACTCTGCAGTAATAAACCATTAGATGATAGAATGTGTGGATTGTGTATCTTAATGAGCAGAGACACAGAAGGTGGTTCCCCGTAGAGGTGCAGATTACAGCGTTCTCTCAACATTCTAAGGACCAACTTCGACTGGGGTGGACAGCTGTGTGTGTGGTGTGTGTGTGTGTGTGTGTGTTCTGTGAGAGGCCGTGTTTTTTGTTTGATTTGTTGACAAATGGCCTCACCCGTCAGGTTTTAGTAAGTGTAATGTGCACACTCAACTCCCATTTGGACTTCCATCTGGAGTTGAGTGTGCCTGCCTGAGCATTTTATATATTAGACATCTCCTGGCCTATTTTTGACCAATCAGGGCATATCTTCCATTTTGGTTCCAGGATCCATCATGCCTGTCGATCACAGGTGTGTTAAAGACGACACTACTTTTGCTCCCTCCATTTACAGCTCTCCAAACTTACACCTTCAGTATCTAAATGTCATTTGTGTTAAAACAAATGCAACACACTGTCTGCAATGTCTCTGCAGAGCAGTCCAACCCGGTGACAGTGTGAATGGCTTTCTGAGTGCATCTTGCTCCATAATGTGCGGCTTCATAAGATGTTATTGATGGAAATAATAAAAAAAAAAACATACAATAAATGAAGTGTGCATTGTTGGATGCTGAAAAAGTATTTTTTTCCTCTCCTATTGACTCTCTCTCCATCAAACTCATACAAACACAACGCAGAGGCAGTATGGCATTGTGATAATCAAAACACACAAACACACACACACACGCACACGCACACACACACACATCTATCTAGGTTAAGCGTGTTATGATCGTCTCTGGTGTATTCTGTGTCTGGTTTGGTTGCTCATGCCTGTATATCTCCTCGTCCAATAACGGCCAGCGTTTCGCCTCTCTTTTCCATTTCTTTTGAGCGCTCATATCAGGAACAGAAAATGCAGCCATTCCACTTTTGGAAAATTTGATTTGCACTTTCCCCCCAGATGGCTCTAACCCACTTAACACCAGCGCTGGGCTGTTTGTACAGTCAATAGAATTACAGTTTTATAGAATAA
>NC_082403.1:11083016-11167753 GCF_031168955.1 Gadus macrocephalus
AGGCAGGGACAGAGAGGGAGAGCGAGAGAGAGAGAAGCTTCAGAAGGGGTGAGCGCAGATAGTACAGTGCACCCTCTAGTTATATATAACTAGATATAATTAAATGATTTATGATGACTATATGCTCTGTAAGGTGACCTTGGGTGTCTTGAAAGGCGCCTCTAAATTAAATGTATTATTATTATTATTATTATTATTATTATTATTATATCTGTATATATTTTTATCTAGTTATATATATGTCAACATTTCTGATTTGTAAGCAGACCTCCTCAAAAACGACGTTAATTGTCGGAGAACGCTCCCATTCAGACTGCATTGGTTTACATTTCGTTCTGTGTATCACTAAAAAAGTCGGACAATCGTAATCTGGGACACGATGCGCACAGATTAACATTAGTGCGCATGAGCACGAAATTGCGCGATACCGGGTTGCCTCTGCAAACCTATGGTGGCATCAGGCATTCAGTGTGCATATTGTTCTGTATGTAGTCCTCTGCAAACCTATGTTGGCATCATGCCTTAAGTGTGTCTTCAACAACCACACACAAAAGTTTGCACATTTACATGAATTTTGTGTAATTCATATTTCATTGTATTTGTCTAAATGCATACTAATGCAGACTGTATATATATTTATGAGTGACGTTTACCAACACAATGGCTTGGCCGTAACACTCACCCATCTCTATCTCTCTCTCGCTCACTCACACACAGAGAGAGAGAGTATGTTACCTTGTGTGTAATTATCAGTTATTGTTGATGTATCTGCACTTTTAATGTTGCTGATTTCTACAAGGCAAATAAATTTACTTAAAACTTAGTTCCCTGGCCCCATTCGTCTTTGTAAGTAAATGTTCTTTTTTTGCCTTTACTATTTTGTCAGAATGCACCAGAATGCTTTGTTTGTTTGTGAAAATCACAAAAAAATCTTGTGGGGGACGATGCCCCCAGACCCCCCTACAGAGTTTTGGAATGCAAACGTTCAACCCCCCTCAAATAAATTCCACCAGCCGCCACTGCCCAATGCACTCCTCTGCCCCAGTGGGCCAGAATACCACTTCCGGCCCCCACCATGCGTGACATGGGTGGTGAGGACACCTTTTCTGTCCTTTTGACGGACAATCACGTAGTCAAGGATATGCCAACGTTTTGAGCGGGGGTGCTGCCACATTGTCTTAAGCCTGTTTTTCATCTGCAAAATGGTACTGGTAATGGCCAGCTGGTGCTCTGCACAGAGGGAGAGGAGGCTGAGCCCGTTGTGGTTCAGCTTCCCCACTCCATGCTGGCCAATGACTTTACTCCATACCAGGTGCTCCGAGCCCACTCTAGCATTGACATCTCCCATGAGTATGAGCCTGTCCTTAGCCACGTTGTTCTGTAAGATGGCATGAAGAGCTCTGTAGAAATCCTCTTTGATGTTATGATCGGAATCAAGAGTTGGTGGCGGTGCATATGCACTGATGAGGGTGGCAAAGCGTTTCTTTGCCAGGGGAATGCGCCATGTCATCAGTCTTTCATTGATGCCGATGGTGGATTCCGGAATGCGCTGCAGCAGTTTAGACTTCAAAGCAAAGACGACTCCATGATTACGGCGAGTGCCTTCAGGGACCCCCTTCCAGAAGAAGGTGTACCCAGCACCAACCTCTGACATGAAGTCCTCTCCATTTAGGCTGGTCTCACTGACAGCTGCTTTGTCGATGTTAAATCCTGCGAGCTTGAGGGCCACCGGTGCTGTCCTGCGCTGGGGCCTGTCAGTAGTTTCGGCCAGGTCCAGCAATGTGCGAACGTTGCACGAAGCAACGCTTACATTCAGTATCAGAATCAGAATTGCTTTTATTCGCCAAATGCATCAATGGACACACAGGAATTTAACTTGGCATCCAGCACTTAACACACAACTAGACAGACAGTAAAATACACATGGCTCTAGTAAAACATGATATTAAAACAGATCTGTAAATATAGAATAAAAAAAGTAGTCCAAATGAGACTCCTTTAAGAAGGAGGGGGGAGGGCGTTGCATTAAGGAGAGATATAGCCTTAGGCAAAAAGCTATTTTGGTAGGGTGGGGTCCTGATGGCACGGTACCGCTTATCAGAGGGGAAAATATGCGCTGCTCCGTCCCGCAGTCCTAACGACCATCACTCCATTGCCGCCTGTGTGCATGGTTTAGATAGATCCTCCCAGCCAAATCCTTGGCCTGTACCCACCACCATTGCACAACGCCACAGGACTTCGGGGGGGGAGGAAGAAGCTTGCACATAGGAGAGGATAAGCCTGCCCCAAACTGTTCGCTCTAAGAGGGGTTAGTTGGTGGCTAGCTTCTTAGATCTGTGTTATCAAACGTTTATGAATGTTGACACACCTAATATCATTTTCCTAAAATGTCCTCAGTATCTTGCGTTCATGTCCATTTTCTATTTTCGAGGGTTGCTGTCACTTTTGTCAAGTAATTGTTTAGATTAGATACAACTTTATTAATCCCCTGTAGGAGTTTTTTTTTAATTTGTTTATTAGTGCCTCCAAATGCATTTGGGTATTTCCTCTTAGTTGTACTAGCAAATGTAAGGTGGATGTGAATTAAAACTATATGTTCATCTTTTTATACATTTTTAATTAGTTTTAGTTTTATTTTATTTCTTTTTCACTTGCTTTATATACTGTATTGTGTATTTTCAATTGTGAATTACTCCAGTGCTGCTGCTTTACGAGACCAGACAATGATGATGTAATTGTGTCTTTTGGAGATAGGAAAATGTTATTCATTTTCCTAAATTATTCACTCTTAGGAAAATGTTATTCATTTATTTAGATTAGTGATTTGAATGGCTGTCCTTTCAACCTACCTTGTTATCACTGTGCACTCTGTATTTCTGTTTTACCTTTACCTTGCAGCCTGCACTATGTTAAGGATCGAAAAATGCAACAATACCTTTCTGTAACTACATAAGAACACATACTCAAGAACACAGAGATTATTGCAGACACAATCACAGCTAAGAGCTCCTCATTTCTGACTCTGCTGGTCCTGTCCGTCCTTCAGAACCCAACGGAGCTTAACGCCGGTCACGCCTTCCTTGGCCAGTTTGGCGGAGAGCTGGAGGAGATGCATGTGTTAATAAGTCTTCATGGGTCATGAAACATTTGACTTTTAAACTTTTTTATGTATTGGACTTTTAACCTTTTTATATATTGGCGTTGTACAACAATGTTAAAGTATTTTAGCCTTCATAATCCTTTAGACAAGCATGTCACCACATGATCCTACCAACCTGTTCCACAAACTGGTGTTGAACCTCTGGATCCGTCATGTCGGCTTCAGAGCTGATCTTCAACTTGAAAGTTGAGCGTTGTTTCTGCTGTTCCTGGCAGGCGAACCCATACAAGCTGCCACATTCAAAATCAAAAAAATACCCAGAGGTAACGCTCATATAGACACAATGTTCCTTGTTTTGAATGTTGTTTGGCTCGCCAGTTATCCAATTCGTGTAAGTGGCTCTGCTACCATCAGACCAGTGGGAATATGGATATCTGTGGAGCCCAATCCATGCACCACTGTTAACCATTGCAACAATTTTGCCGTTCTCAGTAGCGTTTCTCAAACTGGCCAAATCCATATAGTTAGACTTGCAGTGATCCCTCGCCTTGGACCAAGTCATTTTTTCTTTGACGTAGACATAGTTGCCTTCATCTAAATCAGAATGAGGACGACAAAAAGAATGATCAGATATTTTATCAGTTTAACTCTTTATCCCAATCTATGTTCTTTAATAAAACGGGGATATCGTGAAGTAGATTAATTTTATGTATGATCTCAATGTTTGTCTTTAATCGTATTTCACAATGACTGCTTAAACTCAAAGGCTCTTAATTATATAATATTATATTTGATGACATTTACAGTAAATTAAACAGTTCTTAATTTTTGATTCAATGGAAAAGGGAGCTGTGTAAAACCTAGAGCAATAACAATCTGTTATATTTATGAACAAAAATCCAACCCACCGTCAAAGCATAATGCATATTCTTCCCAGTTGCAGGGCACATCATTCAGCAAATCTGTAGTTTCAATCCGGATACAGTTTTGACCTGCGCCACCGTTGTTTGGTTGATCTTCCCGCCAATTGCCATAGTGTTGGCCCACTCTGTAGATTTGGTTGCCGTGGGACCACTGCCATCTGGTAACGTCATCATAAAGTCCGATCCAGATTCTGCCAATGTCATAATCAGACCAGATTCTTGACTCTTGTAGCTCCTTGAGTTCTTCCGGGTTGTCTACAGTGGCCAGGTCATCAAAGTGCTCCCTACAGTGACGCTGAGCATCAGTCCAGGTCATCTTCTGATCCACAAAGTGGTAGAGTTTGGTGATGGGAGACGCATGGTGTCCCACGAGCCCTGCAGCGGAAGCCAGCACAGCAGAAACAATACAAACTTCAGTCACTCAAACGTTTATCCATCCTGTTTAAAATTACATTAATTACTTAAAAAAAAAATCTCAGGCTTTTCCCATTGGGCCTTGGGTACCCAGTCTGACTTTTCCCACCACTATGTATACGCCCCTGGATGCGGGAGCCTTTCTATGACGGCAGCTAAAAAAAATCTATTCACCAGTTCCTATTAGTCTGGAACCTCTGAGTTCATTTTTTATTTCTAATAGGCGGTATATATATTTACAGGCCCTGACCAAATTATTACATTTGTACTTGTGCTCAAATAGATTCAGAGTCGACTCATCATTGCTTTGGTCTTATCTACTAATGGGTTATTCTTAAAGACTGAAGAAGTTGAGAATCAAGAATCGTATGTGTGATTTGTGTGTTCACAGGCTCTTGAAAGGAGATCTATGTATTCATTATTTTTATAAAGAAGAATTTTCTGATAATACATCCATGGTTGTGCTCTGCTGCCAAAATAATATTATTTATATGAACTTTTCTTTCTTTTTTTTAAAACCCTGGAAGAAACGCTTTGGAGACATTAATGGGAAACCTACATATGTGTTACATAGCAATCTAAGCATGGGTCAAACCCAATGGCAATCCAAACCCTAACTCTGACTGTGATAGTGCCGCCATGCTCTACCTGCTTTGCAAGATAGAAACATAACTAAACAACCAGCAAAAATAATCACTACTTGGTGGATAGATTTACTTGTCTATAGTGCTAACCATGTTGTTAAATTAGAGACACACAAGCACAAAAAACACACGTATCTGACCTGAAAGGCTAAGAAAGAGCAGTATGTTCTTCCACATCCTGTAACCTGAAAACACAGCATGAAAACACTTTAGTTGCTCTGTCATTTAACAAAGTTTATATGTTGCACATTGAGCATAGCAATTGACTGCAATGGCCTGTACATGCACTACCATCGCACAAATCTAGATATAAATTATATCACTATATATGTAATCCATTAATAATTAATAACCATTTTGTTTGGTTACCAAAGGTGTTGGTTCTACCTGTTTGTGAGGAATTTGCCTTCTATCAGCTTGTTATTAATAAATTCCGATCCTTGGACGTGTTGTAGAATGGCTGACTGCATAACACATGTCTGAGCTTTTACTCTCAGAACATTCTGCTTGCTAAACAAAGCAATGCTCATAAATTTGCAGGGATTTGCATGTTTCCCTACAAGATGCTAGCGTGAGTTGAGGTTCAAGGAGGGACTTGTTGAAGGGATGACAGACTACTATCTATTTATCTAGCTATCTATCAATATATCGATCGACCTGTCAATCTATTATTCTCTCCACCCATCCAAAAATCGATCCATCAATCCCATCCATACACTTATACAAAACTGGGACCGACAGCTAGTATTTCAATAAATCACTTTAAAAGTTAGCGTTAGGGGTTAAATTAGTAAGCTTCTTAATTTAGTTTGTATTATGGAAATCATGTGTACTGTAATTGCCAAATTGAATACCTTCTTAATGAATCGTTTGACCTTGAGAAGAACAGAGGAGCAAACATATCAAAAGATGAAGTCTAAATGGAGTAAGCATATTATAAACATCTTTTTAACGTAAAATGGTTAAAAAAGTGATAGTTTGATCATAGGTCTAACAGTATGTTGAAGTATTGGTATTACAGGTAGACGATGTAGGATTAATATCATAAATCCCAGTAGTTGAGATAGAATGATAAATTATAGTGCTAATAGTATGATGGGCAGACTTATCAGTATGATAAGTAACAGTAGTCTTCACATCTAATGTAAAGGGTGCAACCAAATATGTTAGGGTGCCGCCAAATTCAAAAGTGAGTGCCAAAAGTGCCACCAGTTGAAAATGTTAGCCTTGAACCCCTGTATTTTATTTTTAAGTAGAAGCCGTCGGTTCCAATTCAAGCCTTACATTTTATAATGTGAATGGAATAGGTGAAAAAGTGCAGTTGAAGGAAATTGAAGAAGAATATATTTTGTGAATGCTGGAGGCATTCACGAAATATAATCTTCCTCAATTGTTAGGCCTAATTTCTTTGATATAAAGGAAATTACAAAAATAAGCCAATGGCAAGAATTCAATGACGTACCCAGGACGCAAACTTGGGTCACCCTTACTACAGGACAGATGCTAGACCACTCACCCAACGACTTTTTCACAATATTAATAGAATGCATTGGATTCTATGATAATGTGTTGAGAAAATATCCACGAAAACAATAGATAGCCTCCTCATCCTCATCGTCATCCGCTTATCCGGGGTCGGGTCGCGGGGGGAGCAGCTCAAGCAGGGGGCCCCAGACTTCCCTTTCCCGGGCCACATTGACCAGCTCTGACGGGGGGATCCCGAGGCGTTCCCAGGCCAGTGTTGAGATATAATCTCTCCACCTAGTCCTGGGTCTTCCCCGAGGTCTCCTCCCCACTGGACGTGCCTGAAACACCTCCCAAGGAAGGCGCCCAGTGGGCATCCTTACCAGATGCCCACTGGGCATAGATAGCAATTTATCTAATTATTTTTATTGACATCATTATCTTAGACCCTTAGTGCAAATATACGCTGTTTGTACTTCATATATGTGCATTTATAAAATCGTGAGGACTAGGCTTGGCGGAACCTTCTGATGGTACACTTTTTGCCGACCGA
Organism: Gadus macrocephalus; assembly: GCF_031168955.1. Taxonomy (NCBI): domain Eukaryota; kingdom Metazoa; phylum Chordata; class Actinopteri; order Gadiformes; family Gadidae; genus Gadus; species Gadus macrocephalus. The sequence goes on from NC_082403.1 coordinate 11,090,115, forward strand.
TGGGACTTCTCTGAAACAGGTTAGTTTGGTCAGATAAATTGCCATGGTTACTTAGCGGAGATTCCCTTGAGCCACGTTGATGGAACGCAATTCTAGCTGAAAGTAGTGAGGCTAAGCGAAATAAGCCCGGCTTTGCCTTTAGCTTGGTTGATGGGATACCCCTCTGCTCTGCCTTTGAAAAAACAGAGCTGAGATGCGCAGATTTGGAATTTTTCCCCGTATCTTGTCATTAGGGTCGGGTATCATTTGGGTTTTATCCGATACCGGTGCCTACTCTCTACTTTTCAAAGGGTTCCAGTGCTAAAACGGTTCTCGAACCGGTACTTAAAAAAACGAAACTGCACACACTTGCATACATGCACGACTTGTTATGAGTTTCACATTAAGCAGAAAGTCAGCGGACACTGAGTTGAATGGCAACGGTTTGCTAGCCTGCTTGATATGCAAGATTTACGGTTGCCATTAAATTACACGACTTACTCAGGCCCCGTTATGAGGCACCGAAAGGTGCGTTCTTATTCAATCTCGTTTCAACCGTTTACGAGTTTCGGTGCTCAACCCTAGTCGTCATACGGGGACATGCTACCTCTCTTTCTCTGCTTTGCCCACCCAGAGAATTTGGCCCGCTAATGAGACAATGAGCTACGCCTATTATTTGGATAACTGTTCTTCTGTTGGTCTTATGGCGCATAACACGTCGAATACTCTCTGACGTCTCTGGTATTTCCACAACGAGACTCATAGTGGGGGTTATCTCAGCCATGGTTGAGAAGGAATTGGGGGGAAAGGAACTTTGGCTTTGACTCCCTGAAGTACATGAACCGCGACAAGGAGGAGAAAGGGATTCTTTCCCGCGATTGTCTCCCACCGGAGCCCCGTCTGCCTGCTGCCACGAGGCACCACCGCCTCGAGGAACACCACAGAGGCACCACCGCCAAATTGCAAACGGGTCTAAACGTTCCCTAGCGACAGTTAGAATAACAGCCTAATCTAATAATAGCCTACCGGAGTTTCCAGTTCAAAAATAAAATAACACAAATTAATGGAGAATAATTAGGGTGGTGCCGACGACAGATAGGCAAGGCAAGGCAACTTTATTTATATAGCACTTTTCATGCACACGGCAGACTCAAAGTGCATATAAACATTGTCATACAATTAAAAAAATAAAATAATAGATAAGTTAAAGAAAACATGCAGAAAATATAGAAAATAAAGGCAAAGTTAAAAAAAGCATTTTAGGAAGTGCAAAGATCAGATCAACAGTCTCTGGTACCCACGTCGGGACTCCAACCAAAGTCAAAGTCAGCTTTATTGTCAACACTTCACATGTACAAGACATGTGAGGGAATCGAGAAAACGTTTCCCCCTATCCCGCGGTGAACATATAAAAAGTGCACAGGCACAAACACAAATATACGAGACAACACAAAAAATAGACAAGATAGACAATGACATATAAAATATAGGAGTTCTGTATGAATAAAATAAGTAAAAATAATTGTGCAAAGAGGCAGTCAATACTGGCAGCAAAAAGTCATGTAGTAGTGCATTTTTTAAATAGATAAATAAATAATAGCAGCAATTTCAGTCTGTATGGTGTGTATTTAAACTAGTAATAGTAATAGTGCAAAGACAGTTAGTCCACAGTGTAGCAAGGCAGAAAACAGGGGGGGGGGGGGTATTTCAGCTTACTGACAGCCCTGTTGATGTGGCTGAGGGGAGAGAGGGGAGAGAATTTAGTTTCCTGACCGCCTGGTGGATGAAGCTGTTTTTGAGTCTGGTGGTGCGGGCATGCAGGCTCCGATACCTTCTTCCAGAGGGCAGGAGGGTGAACAGACTGTGAGCGGGATGGCTGGCCTCGCTCACAATCCTGGTCGCTTTGCGGGTGAGGCGAGTGCTGTATGTGTGTTGCATGGAGGGGAGTGGGGCACCGATGATCTTTGCAGCTGTGTTAACCACGCGCTGCAGGGCTTTCCTGCTGTATTCAGCGCAGCTCCCGCCCCACACGGTGATGCAGCTGAACAGGATGCTCTCAATGGTGCCTCGGTAGAATGTGCACATGATTGATGGGGGGGCTCGTGCTTGCTTCAATTTTTGGAGGAAATAGAGGCGCTGATGGGCTTTCTTCGCCAGTGATGGTGGTCCAGGAGAGGTCGTCACTGATGTACACCCCCAGGAATTTTGTGCCACTCACTCGCTCCACTGCCGCACCATCGATGGTCAGTGGTGGGTGCTCAGTGTGGCGTCTCCTGAAGTCAACAACAATCTCCTTAGTTTTGCTGACATTCAGCAGGAGGTTGTTGTTGCTGCACCACATGGTCAGAAGGTTGACCTCCTTCCTATAGCTGGTCTCATCGTTCTTAGTGATGAGACCCACCAGAGTGGTATCATCCGCAAACTTCACCATGTGATTGGTGCTGTAGGTTGGTGTGCAGTCGTGAGTCAGCAGGGTGAAGAGCAGGGGCGAGAGCACACAGCCTTGGGGGGCCCCAAGGCATACCCTTCAACCCGACCTAAATGAACTTGGTCCTTTCTCTGGGACTCCAACCCGACCTTAAAGGTTTTAAAACGTGGACCCGAGGAATCTGAGAAAACGATTTAGATTTTTTAGGAGAAGAACCTCTCCCGCTGTCTCCCACCGAGCCATCCTGTCAGCAGCAACTGGACAAAGACGACGAACATAATAGCGCTTCGCCCAGTGAGCCGGCTCCCATGACTCCCATCCCCTGAGATCATTGAGTTGATGGCCAATATGACAAGGGATCAAATCAGTTGCGAAGTACGGGACAATGGGATGTTTGCACTTATGGTCGATGAGAGTAAGGACATAAGCAAGAAGGAACAGGTGTCTATGGTGGTGAGCAAGTGCAACATCGACTACCACAAGTGCATCGCGTAGTGTTATGACGGCGCTGCCGTTATGTCGGGGGGCAATAATGGTGTTCAGGAGAGGTTTCGGAGAGCAGTGCGTCAGGCTGTATATGTTCACTGCCATGCCCATCGTCTAAACTTAGTTTTAGTGGACTGTGTCAGCAGTGTCGAACCAGCGAGGAAGTCTTTCTGGTTGTGCAGATGCTCCATACGTTTTTTTTTCGGCTCTGTGGTGCACAGCATTTTTTGCAAGAAGCAAGTTGAACTCGAACCGACAGAAAAAACGGTTGAATTGAAAAGAAAAACTGACACCCGGTGGGTTGCCAATTAATGGCACTGTGTGCCTTTAAAAAAATCACTGCCCGGGATCCTCAGTACAGGGACCGATGTGATCAAGCTGCCAGGGGCTAAGAGAAGAACAGAGGCGAAATCTATCAAGGCTCAGCTGGTTGAGGAGTTTGCTCTGCAGCTCATTTTTGTTGAGGAATCGTTCCACACTATGAAGTTCCTTTCCGATATTTTGCGGGCCTTTGCATCTGCATTGAGTCTGATTGAGTCAGTTATCTCATCCCTGGAAGAAAAGCAGAATGACAACTCATGGGGTGAGATGTGGGACAAAGCGCAGGCCCTGTGCACAAAGTCAGGCATTGCAGTTCATTCAGAGGACCGAGTCGAGTGACGATGTCCACTTCTACCAGCATGCCTACAGCAGAGCCATAGAGAGAGAAGAGTTGCGACACTCTCTGATCTCGCCGGCAGGGTTGTCACGTGGTTCATGTAAGCCTGTATAGTTCCAAAACACGGCACGCTGCCGTGTTCTTCAATGGGACTGACAGCAGCGATTGCAATATTGAATGGTAAATATAAATTAAAAAACAAATACCCAAGTACTTTTCTGACTATTGTTGCATATTTCTAAATGTCAGTTTTACATATTTGGAGTGGTAGGGTGACAACTGCAAGCTACTTAGATACGTTTTTAAGTTTGAGAGAAAGCTTCACGTTCGTGTTATTATGGGTAGCACTAGGCTACTGACTTTAGTGGCTTAACCTTACTACATCTGTTCAAAGACGATTCAAGATGTTCATTTTTGCGCAACTGGACTATTGGATTTTCTTGATTTTGCTTGTAATTCCGATTCACTTACCCGTGGTCAGAGAGCGATTGAGAAAGCAGAGTAGCAACAGTCCATTTAGCATTTAGTTTCCAGACAACTTCTGATGAGACAGGAGCTGACCACACAACCATGATACTTTTAAGACTAATGCTGCTATCCATTTGGATTTACGAAGTGGTAAAGTCGCAAATCTCCCGGCTTTCTTGCGGCATTTCACTGAGGCACGCCCCCTTTTGGTCGTAGTATCTCGTCGCTTTCAAAGTAGAGCGAGCAGAGCTGTACAACTCGCAAAGAAGATGGCTGCGCCCATAGTTAATGGGGGATGAGATGTATTTTCTTTCTATTTGTACCACGTTGGTGGTTTTAATGTCGTTTTTAAAACCTCTTACACACTTGATTTCATTGCTGCTTTAATCCGGTCACCAATATATGCATTGCACGGTCTTGCTTTGCGTGCAATTCAATGTAAAGTTTTGTTTTGAAGCTGTTTTGCTAAAGAAGCTATGTTGCTAATGATGACTAGCCTGCTACTACTCCCCCTCGTGGCTCGACAGAAACACAAATGGCAAACTGGAAGGCTGGAGCAAGGGAAATACGTCACGTTCTCGCTGAAGCTGGTCGTTCATACCAGCGTACCATCAAAATGGATAGCAGCATTAGCCCAGGGTTTCCCCCAGCACTATCTTGTTAAGGCGGCCGCCTTAACAAGACTAGGGCCCCGCCTTGACTACCAATGTATTGAAAAAAATAATAATAAAATAAAATATGGCATTCGTAATACTCACGTAATACTGTTTACAACATTAGTCGTGCCAATAAAGTTTTTTGAGTGTAATTGAGACGGGGACATCTGGTGGTTGAATATATTGTTGCATAGTCTATCATAGTCACCTGTCAATCTACCGCCAGTGACGTGCGGTGAGGTCAGTGAGTGGGTAGGCACTGAGTTCTGAAAGCCAGATTTCTCTAAACCTATATATTGTTAAATCAAAAACAATAAACAACAAACAGGCACGCACGGCCGATTTCAAATAAGTTCCTCCCTTTCACTCACACACACACACACACACACACACACACACACACACACACACACACACACACACACACACACACAGACGGGACGTATATGACACGACGGTGACTTCAGGTTTGCCCGTAGCCTACTGTCGTTTATTTCATTCATGCGTACTGGCATCTTTGAGCAAAATACCCCCAAAATTTTTCACCAACAACACCACCGACTGCTTACCACCTTGACTGAGACATTTACTGGGGGAAACACTGATTAGCCATACACAAAGTATCACATATATTAAAGAATAACAAATGAATGTTGGATGAATGAAATAGTATTTTTTTTATTAAACAATGGGTGAGACAACAAGATTATGTGTGTGTGTATCCAACTTGAAAAACAAAAACAAAGTGAAGGAACAGGGATGGATATTGTATATATAAGTGTTAACAAGAGAGGAATATGGTGAGGAAAGGAGACAATTAAAAAAGCAATAAGTAAAATTGTAATGTCATGTATATCCTCTTTATTGATGATTGATTATTGTGTATTGTCATCGCCTCAGTGGTGCATTGGAGTGCACTCTGCCTAACCCACTGGAGACCGCGGCTCAATTTCTGTGGAAAACACAATATCTTAAATTTAAAACGTAAAATTAAAGATACGTAAAATTGTTTATTGTCATATCTAACCTTAGACGTATTTTTAATAAAACTCTCAGTGTGAAGTGGAGAGAGCTGTGAGCTAACCCCCTGGAGACTGGGGTTCAAGTCCGGTTGATGTCCTCTGTTGGAAGACTCTTATTTCTATTTCATGCGAATTATAAAGTCAAGTATAACCGTTGTGATGAACTTTTTCGGTGTCTGCATGGTGCATTGATAAGTTCGGAGGTTAACACTCTAAACTGCTCAGGTTCGGATCCCTGCAAAAACATTGACAGGGGTAGCACTGTCGTTTTTTTACTGGTCAAGATGGAAAAGAAATTAGGGGTAACTTAGTCGTTTTTTATCGGCAGTCATGAAAAAAACATAAGGGGTAACACTGTCGATATATTTATCCATAAAAACACAAGGGGTTACACTGTCGTTTTTATCAAATGAAACATAAGGGGTAACACTGTCCTTTTTTATCGGTCGTCATGAAAAAAACATAAGGGGTAACACTGTCGATATATTTATCCATTAAAACATAGGGGGTAACACTGTCGTTTTTATCAAATGAAACATGAGGGGTGACACTGTTGTTTTCTTTGGTCGTCATGAAAAAAACATAAGGGGCAACACTGTCGTTTTTTATTGGTCGTCCTGAAAAAAAACACAAGGGGTAACACTGTTGTTTTTTATTGGTCGTCATGAAATAAACATAAGGGGCAACACTGTTGTTTTTTATTGGTCGTCATGAAAAAAAACATAAGGGGTAACACTGTCGTTTTTTATTGGTCGTCATGAAAAAAAACATAAGGGGTAACACTGTCGTTTTTTATTGGTCGTCATGAAAAAAAACATAAGGGGTAACACTGTCGTTTTTTATTGGTCGTCATGAAAAAAAACATTGGGGGTAACACTCGTTTTTTATTGGTCGTCATGAAAAAAAACATAAGGGGTAACAGTGGTTTTTTATTGGTCGTCATGAAAAAAAACATAAGGGGTAACACAGTGGTTTTTTATTGGTCGTCATGAAAAAAAACATAAGGGGTAACACTGTCGTTTTTTATTGGTCGTCATGAAAAAAAACATAAGGGGTAACACTGTTGTTTTTTATTGGTCGTCATGAAAAAAAACATAAGGGGTAACACTGTCGTTTTTTATTGGTCGTCATGAAAAAAAACATAAGGGGTAACACTGTCGTTTTTTATTGGTCGTCATGAAAAAAAACATAAGGGGTAACACTGTCGTTTTTTATTGGTCGTCATGAAAAAAACCATAAGGGGTAACACTGTCGTTTTTTATTGGTCGTCCTGAAAAAAAACATAAGGGGTAACACTGTCGTTTTTTATCGGCCGTCATGAAATATACATAAGGGGTAACACTGTCGATATTTATCAAATAAAACATAGGGGGTAACACTTGATTTTCTTTGGTCGTCATGAAAAAAAACACTAGGGGTAACACTGTCGTTCTTATCAAATGAAACATGAGGGGTAACACTGTCGTTTTTATCAAATGAAACATAGGGGGTAACACTGTCGTTTTTATCAAAAAATCCATAAGGGGTAACACTGTTATTTTTTATTGGTCGTCATGAACAAAAACATATTTCAAAAAAAAAAAAAATGGTCCTAATCAAATAAAATATAAGGGGTAACACAGTTGTTTTTCTTTAGTCGTCATGAAAAAAACATAAGGGGTAACACTGTTGTTTTTTATTGGTCGTCCTGAAAAAAAACATAAGGGGTAACACTGTCGATATCTATCAATTAAAACATAGGGGGTAACACTGTTGTTTTTATCGAATGAAACATGAGGGGTGACACTGTCGTTTTTCTTTGGTCGTCATGAAAAAAACCATAAGTGGTACCACTGTTGTTTTTCTTTGGTCGTCATGAAAAAAACATAAGGGGTAACACTGTTGTTTTTTATTGGTCGTCCTGAAAAAAAACATAAGGGGTAACACTGTTGTTTTTTTATTGGTCGTCATGAAAAAAAACATAAGGGGTAACACTGTCGATATTTATCAATTAAAACATAAAGGGTAACACTGTCGTTTTTTTATTGGTCGTCATGAAAAAAAACATAAGGGGTAACACTGTCGATATTTATCAATTAAAACATAGGGGGTAACACTGTCGTTTTTATCAAATGAAACATGAGGGGTGACACTGTCGTTTTTTTATTGGTCGTCACAAGAAAAAACATAAGGGGTAACACTGTCGTTTTTTATTGGTCGCCACGAAAAAAAAACATAAGGGGTAACACTGTCGTTTTTTTATTGGTCGTCATGAAAAAAAACATAAGGGGTAACACTGTTGTTTATTATTGGTCGTCATGAAAAAAAACATAAGGGGTAACGCTGTCGTTTTTTTATTGGTCGTCATGAAAAAAAACATAAGGAGTAACACTGTCGTTTTTTATTGGTCGTCATGAAAAAAAACATAAGGGATAACACTCGTTTTTTATTGGTCGTCATGAAAAAAAACATAGGGGGTAACACTGTCGTTTTTTATTGGTCGTCATGAGAAAAAACATAAGGGGTAACACTGTTGTTTTTTATTGGTCGTCCTGAAAAAAAACATAAGGGGTAACACTGTCGATATCTATCAATTAAAACATAGGGGGTAACACTGTCGTTTTTATCGAATGAAACATGAGGGGTGACACTGTCGTTTTTCTTTGGTCGTCATGAAAAAAACATAAGGGGTAACACTGTTGTTTTTTATTGGTCGTCCTGAAAAAAAACATAAGGGGTAACACTGTCGTTTTTTATTGGTCGTCATGAAAAAAAACATAAGGGGTAACACTGTCGTTTTTTATTGGTCGTCATGAAAAAAAACATAAGGGGTAACACTGTCGTTTTTTATTGGTCGTCATGAGAAAAAACATAAGGGGTTACACTGTCGTTTTTTATTGGTCGTCATGAAAAAAAACATAAGGGGTAACACTGTCGTTTTTTATTGGTCGTCATGAAAAAAAACATAAGGAGTAACACTGTCGTTTTTTATTGGTCGTCATGAGAAAAAACATAAGGGGTTACACTGTCGTTTTTTATTGGTCGTCATGAAAAAAAACATAAGGGGTAACACTGTCGTTTTTTATTGGTCGTCATGAAAAAAAACATAAGGGGTAACACTGTCGTTTTTTTATTGGTCGTCATGAAAAAAAACATAAGGGGTAACACTGTTGTTTTTTATTGGTCGTCCTGAAAAAAAACATAAGGGGTAACACTGTCGATATCTATCAATTAAAACATAGGGGGTAACACTGTCGTTTTTATCGAATGAAACATGAGGGGTGACACTGTCGTTTTTCTTTGGTCGTCATGAAAAAAACATAAGGGGTAACACTGTTGTTTTTTATTGGTCGTCCTGAAAAAAAACATAAGGGGTAACACTGTCGTTTTTTTATTGGTCGTCATGAAAAAAAACATAAGGGGTAACACTGTCGTTTTTTATTGGTCGTCATGAAAAAAAACATAAGGGGTAACACTGTCGTTTTTTATTGGTCGTCATGAGAAAAAACATAAGGGGTTACACTGTCGTTTTTTATTGGTCGTCATGAAAAAAAACATAAGGGGTAACACTGTCGTTTTTTATTGGTCGTCATGAGAAAAAACATAAGGGGTTACACTGTCGTTTTTTATTGGTCGTCATGAAAAAAAACATAAGGGGTAACACTGTCGTTTTTTATTGGTCGTCATGAGAAAAAACATAAGGGGTTACACTGTCGTTTTTTATTGGTCGTCATGAAAAAAAACATAAGGGGTAACACTGTCGTTTTTTATTGGTCGTCATGAAAAAAAACATAAGGGGTAACACTGTCGTTTTTTTATTGGTCGTCATGAAAAAAACCATAAGGGGTAACAATGTCGATATTTATCAATTAAAACATAGGGGGTAACACTGTCGTTTTTATCAAATGAAACATGAGGGGTGACACTGTCGTTTTTTTATTGGTCGTCACGAGAAAAAACATAAGGGGTAACACTGTCGTTTTTTATTGGTCGCCACGAAAAAAAACATAAGGGGTAACACTGTCGTTTTTTTATTGGTCGTCATGAAAAAAAACATAAGGGGTAACACTGTTGTTTATTATTGGTCGTCATGAAAAAAAACATAAGGGGTAACGCTGTCGTTTTTTTATTGGTCGTCATGAAAAAAAACATAAGGAGTAACACTCGTTTTTTATTGGTCGTCATGAAAAAAAACATAAGGGATAAGACTCGTTTTTTATTGGTCGTCATGAAAAAAAACATAGGGGGTAACACTGTCGTTTTTTATTGGTCGTCATGAGAAAAAACATAAGGGGTAACACTGTTGTTTTTTATTGGTCGTCCTGAAAAAAAACATAAGGGGTAACACTGTTGTTTTTTATTGGTCTTCATGAAAAAAAACATAAGGGGTAACACTCGTTTTTTATTGGTTGTAATGAAAAAAAAAAAAGGGGTAACACTGTCGTTTTTTATTGGTCGTCATGAAAAAAAACATAAGGGGTAAAACTGTCGTTTTTTATTGGTCGTCATGAAAAAAAACATAAGGGGTAACACTGTTGTTTTTTATTGGTCGTCATGAAAAAAAACATAAGGGGTAACACTGTTGTTTTTTATTGGTCGTCATGGAAAAAAACATAAGGGGTAACACTGTCGTTTTTTATTGGTCGTCATGGAAAAAAACATAAGGGGTAACACTGTCGTTTTTTATTGGTCGTCATGAAAAAAAACATAAGGGGTAACACTGTCGTTTTTTATTGGTCGTCATGGAAAAAAACATAAGGGGGAACACTGTTGTTTTTTATTGGTCGTCATGAAAAAAAACATAAGGGGTAACACTGTTGTTTTTTATTGGTCGTCATGAAAAAAAACATAAGGGGTAACACTGTCGTTTTTTATTGGTTGTCATGAAAAAAAACATAAGGGGTAAAACTGTCGTTTTTTATTGGTCGTCATGAAAAAAAAAAAAGGGGTAACACTGTCGTTTTTTATTGGTCGTCATGAAAAAAAACATAAGGGGTAAAACTGTCGTTTTTTATTGGTCGTCATGAAAAAAAACATAAGGGGTAACACTGTTGTTTTTTATTGGTCGTCATGAAAAAAAACATAAGGGGTAACACTGTTGTTTTTTATTGGTCGTCATGAAAAAAAACATAAGGGGTAACACTGTCGTTTTTTATTGGTCGTCATGGAAAAAAACATAAGGGGTAACAATGTCGATATTTATCAATTAAAACATAGGGGGTAACACTGTCGTTTTTATCAAATGAAACATGAGGGGTGACACTGTCGTTTTTTTATTGGTCGTCACGAGAAAAAACATAAGGGGTAACACTGTCGTTTTTTATTGGTCGCCACGAAAAAAAACATAAGGGGTAACACTAGTTTTTTATGGGTCGTAATGAAAAAAAACATAAGGGGTAACATTGTTGTTTTTTATTGGTCGTCATGAAAAAAAACATAAGGGGTAACACTGTCGTTTTTTATTGGTCGTCATGAAAAAAAACATAAGGGGTAACACTGTCGTTTTTTATTGGTCGTCATGGAAAAAAACATAAGGGGTAACACTGTTGTTTATTATTGGTCGTCATGAAAAAAAACATAAGGGGTAACGCTGTCGTTTTTTTATTGGTCGTCATGAAAAAAAACATAAGGAGTAACACTGTCGTTTTTTATTGGTCGTCATGAAAAAAAACATAAGGGATAACACTCGTTTTTTATTGGTCGTCATGAAAAAAAACATAGGGGGTAACACTGTCGTTTTTTATTGGTCGTCATGAGAAAAAACATAAGGGGTAACACTGTTGTTTTTTATTGGTCGTCATGGAAAAAAACATAAGGGGTAACACTGTTGTTTATTATTGGTCGTCATGAAAAAAAACATAAGGGGTAACGCTGTCGTTTTTTTATTGGTCGTCATGAAAAAAAACATAAGGAGTAACACTGTCGTTTTTTATTGGTCGTCATGAAAAAAAACATAAGGGATAACACTCGTTTTTTATTGGTCGTCATGAAAAAAAACATAGGGGGTAACACTGTCGTTTTTTATTGGTCGTCATGAGAAAAAACATAAGGGGTAACACTGTTGTTTTTTATTGGTCGTCCTGAAAAAAAACATAAGGGGTAACACTGTTGTTTTTTATTGGTCTTCATGAAAAAAAACATAAGGGGTAACACTGTCGTTTTTTATTGGTTGTCATGAAAAAAAAAAAAGGGGTAACACTGTCGTTTTTTTATTGGTCGTCATGAAAAAAAACATAAGGGGTAACACTGTCGTTTTTTATTGGTCGTCATGAAAAAAAACATAAGGGGTAACACTGTCGTTTTTTATTGGTCGTCATGAGAAAAAACATAAGGGGTAACACTGTCGTTTTTTATTGGTCGTCATGAAAAAAAACATAAGGGGTAACACTGTCGTTTTTTATTGGTCGTCATGAAAAAAAACATAAGGGGTAACACTGTCGTTTTTTTATTGGTCGTCATGAAAAAAAACATAAGGGGTAACAATGTCGATATTTATCAATTAAAACATAGGGGGTAACACTGTCGTTTTTATCAAATGAAACATGAGGGGTGACACTGTCGTTTTTTTATTGGTCGTCACGAGAAAAAACATAAGGGGTAACACTGTCGTTTTTTATTGGTCGCCACGAAAAAAAACATAAGGGGTAACACTGTCGTTTTTTTATTGGTCGTCATGAAAAAAAACATAAGGGGTAACACTGTTGTTTATTATTGGTCGTCATGAAAAAAAACATAAGGGGTAACGCTGTCGTTTTTTTATTGGTCGTCATGAAAAAAAACATAAGGAGTAACACTGTCGTTTTTTATTGGTCGTCATGAAAAAAAACATAAGGGATAACACTCGTTTTTTATTGGTCGTCATGAAAAAAAACATAGGGGGTAACACTGTCGTTTTTTATTGGTCGTCATGAGAAAAAACATAAGGGGTAACACTGTTGTTTTTTATTGGTCGTCCTGAAAAAAAACATAAGGGGTAACACTGTCGATATCTATCAATTAAAACATAGGGGGTAACACTGTCGTTTTTATCGAATGAAACATGAGGGGTGACACTGTCGTTTTTCTTTGGTCGTCATGAAAAAAACATAAGGGGTAACACTGTTGTTTTTTATTGGTCGTCCTGAAAAAAAACATAAGGGGTAACACTGTCGTTTTTTTATTGGTCGTCATGAAAAAAAACATAAGGGGTAACACTGTCGTTTTTTATTGGTCGTCATGAGAAAAAACATAAGGTGTTACACTGTCGTTTTTTATTGGTCGTCATGAAAAAAAACATAAGGGGTAACACTGTCGTTTTTTATTGGTCGTCATGAAAAAAAACATGAGGGAAACACTGTCGTTTTTTAAAATATAAGGGAGATAATAGAAATACACACATACATTTTAATGTCATGTATATCCTCTTTATTGATGATGGATTATTATGTATTGTCATCGCCTCAGTGGTGCAGTGGAGTGTACTCTGCCTAACCCCCTGGAGACCGGGGTTCAAGTCCGGTTGATGTCTTCTGTTGGATCGTCGATATTCATCAAATAAAAATAAGGGTGGTAACACTGTTGTTTTTCTTTGTTCGTCATGAAAAAAAACATAAGGGGTAACACTGTCGTTTTTTATTGGTCGCCACGAAAAAAAACATAAGGGGTAACACTGTCGTTTTTTCGTTGGTCGTCACGAGAAAAAACATAAGGGGTAACACTGTTGTTTTTTATTGGTCTTCATGAAAAAAAACATAAGGGGTAACACTGTCGTTTTTTATTGGTTGTCATGAAAAAAAAAAAAGGGGTAACACTGTCGTTTTTTATTGGTCGTCATGAAAAAAAACATAAGGGGTAAAACTGTCGCTTTTTATTGGTCGTCATGAAAAAAAACATAAGGGGTAACACTGTTGTTTTTTATTGGTCGTCATGAAAAAAAACATAAGGGGTAACACTGTTGTTTTTTATTGGTCGTCATGAAAAAAAACATAAGGGGTAACACTGTCGTTTTTTATTGGTCGTCATGGAAAAAAACATAAGGGGTAACACTGTCGTTTTTTATTGGTCGTCATGGAAAAAAACATAAGGGGTAACACTGTCGTTTTTTATTGGTCGTCATGAAAAAAAACATAAGGGGTAACACTGTCGTTTTTTATTGGTCGTCATGGAAAAAAACATAAGGGGGAACACTGTTGTTTTTTATTGGTCGTCATGAAAAAAAACATAAGGGGTAACACTGTCGTTTTTTATTGGTCGTCATGAAAAAAAACATAAGGGGTAACACTGTCGTTTTTTATTGGTTGTCATGAAAAAAAACATAAGGGGTAACACTGTCGTTTTTTTATTGGTCGTCATGAAAAAAAACATATGGGGTAACACTAGTTTTTTATGGGTCGTAATGAAAAAAAACATAAGGGGTAACACTGTCGTTTTTTTATTGGTCGTCATGAAAAAAAACATATGGGGTAACACTAGTTTTTTATGGGTCGTAATGAAAAAAAACATAAGGGGTAACACTGTTGTTTTTTATTGGTCGTCATGAAAAAAAACATAAGGGGTAACACTGTCGTTTTTTATTGGTCGTCATGGAAAAAAACATAAGGGGTAACACTGTCGTTTTTTATTGGTCGCCACGAAAAAAAACATGAGGGGTAACACTGTTGTTTTTTATTGGTCGTCAGCATAAAAAACATAAGGGGTAACACTGTTGTTTTTTTATTGGTCGTCATGAAAAAAAACATAAGGGGTAACACTGTCGTTTTTTATTGGTCGTCATGGAAAAAAACATAAGGGGTAACACAGTGGTTTTTTATTGGTTGTCATGAAAAAAAACATACGGGGTAACACTGTAGTTTTTTATGGGTCGTAATGAAAAAAAACATACGGGGTAACACTGTTGTTTTTTATTGGTCGTCATGAAAAAAAACATAAGGGGTAACACTGTCGTTTTTTATTGGTCGTCATAGAAAAAAACATAAGGGGTAACACTGTCGTTTTTTATTGGTCGTCATGGAAAAAAACATAAGGGGTAACACTGTCGTTTTTTATTGGTCGTCATGAAAAAAAAAATAAGGGGTAACACTGTCGTTTTTTATTGGTCGTCATGGAAAAAAACATAAGGGGGAACACTGTTGTTTTTTATTGGTCGTCATGAAAAAAAACATAAGGGGTAACACTGTCGTTTTTTATTGGTCGTCATGAAAAAAAACATAAGGGGTAACACTGTCGTTTTTTATTGGTTGTCATGAAAAAAAACATAAGGGGTAACACTGTCGTTTTTTTATTGGTCGTCATGAAAAAAAACATATGGGGTAACACTGTAGTTTTTTATTGGTCGTCATGAAAAAAAACATAAGGGGTAACACTGTCGTTTTTTATTGGTCGTCATGAAAAAAAACATAAGGGGTAACACTGTCGTTTTTTATTGGTCGTCATGGAAAAAAACATAAGGGGTAACACTGTCGTTTTTTATTGGTCGCCACGAAAAAAAACATGAGGGGTAACACTGTTGTTTTTTATTGGTCGTCAGCATAAAAAACATAAGGGGTAACACTGTTGTTTTTTTATCGGTCGTCATGAAAAAAAACATAAGGGGTAACACTGTCGTTTTTTATTGGTCGTCATGGAAAAAAACATAAGGGGTAACACAGTGGTTTTTTATTGGTTGTCATGAAAAAAAACATAAGGGGTAACACTGTCGTTTTTTTATTGGTCGTCATGAAAAAAAACATATGGGGTAACACTAGTTTTTTATGGGTCGTAATGAAAAAAAACATAAGGGGTAACACTGTTGTTTTTTATTGGTCGTCATGAAAAAAAACATAAGGGGTAACACTGTTGTTTTTTATTGGTCGTCATGAAAAAAAACATAAGGGGTAACACTGTCGTTTTTTATTGGTCGTCATGGAAAAAAACATAAGGGGTAACACTGTCATTTTTTATTGGTCGTCATGGAAAAAAACATAAGGGGTAACACTGTCGTTTTTTATTGGTCGTCATGAAAAAAAACATAAGGGGTAACACTGTCGTTTTTTATTGGTCATCATGAAAAAAAACATAAGGGGTAACACTGTCGTTTTTTATTGGTCGCCACGAAAAAAAATATAAGGGAGATAATAGAAATACACACATACATTTTAATGTCATGTATATCCTCTTTATTGATGATGGATTATTATGTATTGTCATCGCCTCAGTGGTGCAGTGGAGTGTACTCTGCCTAACCCCCTGGAGACCGGGGTTCAAGTCCGGTTGATGTCTTCTGTTGGATCGTCGATATTCATCAAATAAAAAAAAGGGGGTAACACTGTTGTTTTTCTTTGTTCGTCATGAAAAAAAACATAAGGGGTAACACTGTCGTTTTTTATTGGTCGCCACGAAAAAAAACATAAGGGGTAACACTGTCGTTTTTTCGTTGGTCGTCACGAGAAAAAACATAAGGGGTAACACTGTTGTTTTTTATTGGTCTTCATGAAATAAAACATAAGGGGTAACACTGTCGTTTTTTATTGGTCGTCATGAAAAAAAAAAAAGGGGTAACACTGTCGTTTTTTATTGGTCGTCATGAAAAAAAACATGAGGGATAACAATAGTTTTTTATTGGTCGTCATGAAAAAAAACATAAGGGGTAACACTGTCGTTTTTTATTGGTCGTCATGAGAAAAAACATAAGGGGGAACACTGTTGTTTTTTATTGGTCGTCATGAAAAAAAACATAAGGGGTAACACTGTCGTTTTTTATTGGTCGTCATGAAAAAAAACATAAGGGGTAACACTGTCGTTTTTTATTGGTCGCCACGAAAAAAAATATAAGGGAGATAATAGAAATACACACATACATTTTAATGTCATGTATATCCTCTTTATTGATGATGGATTATTATATATTGTCATCGCCTCAGTGGTGCAGTGGAGTGTACTCTGCCTAACCCCCTGGAGACCGGGGTTCAAGTCCGGTTGATGTCTTCTGTTGGATTGTCGATATTCATCAAATAAAACAAAGGGGGTAACACTGTTGTTTTTCTTTGTTCGTCATGAAAAAAAACATAAGGGGTAACACTGTCGTTTTTTATTGGTCGTCAGCATAAAAAACATAAGGGGTAACACTGTCGTTTTTTATTGGTCGTCATGAAAAAAAACATAAGGGGTAACACTGTCGTTTTTTATTGGTCGTCATGAAAAAAAACATAAGGGGTAACACTGTCGTTTTTTATTGGTCGTCATGAAAAAAAACAAGGGGTTACACTGTCGTTTTTTATTGGTCGTCATGAAAAAAAACATAAGGGGTAACACTGTCGTTTTTTATTGGTCGTCATGAAAAAAAACATAAGCGGTAACACTGTCGTTTTTTTATTGGTCGTCATGAAAGAAAACATAAGGGGTAACACAATTTTTTTTTATTGGTCGTCATGAAAAAAAACATAAGGGGTAACACTGTCGATATTTATCAATTAAAACATAGGGGGTAACACTGTCGTTTTTATCAAATGAAACATGAGGGGTGACACTGTCGTTTTTATTTGGTCGTCATGAAAAAAAACATAAGTGGTGCCACTGTTGTTTTTCTTTGGTCGTCATGTAAAAAACTTAAGGGGTAACACTGTTGTTTTTTATTGGTCGTCCTGAAAAAAAACATAAGGGGTAACACTGTCGTTTTTTTATTGGTCGTCATGAAAAAAAACATAGGGGGTAACACTGTCGTTTTTTATTGGTCGTCATGGAAAAAAACATAAGGGGTAACACAGTGGTTTTTTATTGGTCGTCATGAAAAAAAACATAAGGGGTAACACTCGTTTTTTTATTGGTCGTCATGAAAAAAAACATATGGGGTAACACTTTTGTTTTTTATTGGTCGTCATGAAAAAAAACATAAGGGGTAACACTGTCGTTTTTTATTGGTCGTCATGAAAAAAAACGTAAGGGGTAACACTGTTGTTTTTTATTGGTCGTCATGAAAAAAAACATGGGGGGTAACACTGTCGTTTTTTATTGGTCGTCATGGAAAAAAACATAAGGGGTAACACTGTCGTTTTTTATTGGTCGTCATGGAAAAAAACATAAGGGGTAACACTGTCGTTTTTTATTGGTCGTCATGAAAAAAAACATAAGGGGTAACACTGTCGTTTTTTATTGGTCGTCATGGAAAAAAACATAAGGGGTAACATTCGTTTTCTATTGGTCGCCACGAAAAAAAACATAAGGGATAACAAAAGTTTTTTATTGGTCGTCATGAAAAAAAACATAGGGGGTTACACTGTCGTTTTTTATTGGTCGTCATGAAAAAAAACATAAGGGGTAACACTGTCGTTTTTTATTGGTCGTCATGAAAAAAAACATAAGGGGTAACACTGTCGTTTTTTTATTGGTCGTCATGAAAAAAAACATAAGGGGTAACACTCGTTTTTTATTGGTCGTCATGAAAAAAAACATAGGGGGTTACACTGTCGTTTTTTATTGGTCGTCATGAAAAAAAACATAAGGGGTAACACTGTCGTTTTTTATTGGTCGTCATGAAAAAAAACATAAGGGGTAACACTGTCGTTTTTTATTGGTCGTCATGAAAAAAAACATAGGGGGTAACACTGTTGTTTTTTATTGGTCGTCAGCATAAAAAACATAAGGGGTAACACTGTCGTTTTTTATTGGTCGTCATGGAAAAAAACATAAGGGGTAACACAGTGTTTTTTTATTGGTCGTCATGAAAAAAAACATAAGGGGTAACACTGTCGTTTTTTATTGGTCGTCATGAAAAAAAACATATGGGGTAACACTTTTGTTTTTTATTGGTCGTCATGAAAAAAAACATAAGGGGTAACACTGTCGTTTTTTATTGGTCGTCATGAAAAAAAACATAGGGGGTAACACTGTTGTTTTTTATTGGTCGTCAGCATAAAAAACATAAGGGGTAACACTGTCGTTTTTTATTGGTCGTCATGGAAAAAAACATAAGGGGTAACACAGTGGTTTTTTATCGGTCGTCATGAAAAAAAACATAAGGGGTAACACTGTCGTTTTTTTATTGGTCGTCATGAAAAAAAACATAAGGGGTAACACTGTCGTTTTTTATTGGTCGTCATGAAAAAAAACATAAGGGGTAACACTGTCGTTTTTTATTGGTCGCCACGAAAAAAAATATAAGGGAGATAATAGAAATACACACATACATTTTAATGTCATGTATATCCTCTTTATTGATGATGGATTATTATATATTGTCATCGCCTCAGTGGTGCAGTGGAGTGTACTCTGCCTAACCCCCTGGAGACCGGGGTTCAAGTCCGGTTGATGTCTTCTGTTGGATTGTCGATATTCATCAAATAAAAAAATGGGGGTAACACTGTTGTTTTTCTTTGTTCGTCATGAAAAAAAACATAAGGGTTAACACTGTCGTTTTTTATTGGTCGTCAGCATAAAAAACATAAGGGGTAACACTGTCGTTTTTTATTGGTCGTCATGAAAAAAAACATAAGGGGTAACACTGTCGTTTTTTATTGGTCGTCATGAAAAAAAACATAAGGGGTAACACTGTCGTTTTTTTATTGGTCGTCATGAAAAAAAACATAAGGGGTTACACTGTCGTTTTTTATTGGTCGTCATGAAAAAAAACATAAGGGGTAACACTGTCGTTTTTTATTGGTCGTCATGAAAAAAAACATAAGCGGTAACACTGTCGTTTTTTTATTGGTCGTCATGAAAGAAAACATAAGGGGTAACACAATTTTTTTTTATTGGTCGTCATGAAAAAAAACATAAGGGGTAACACTGTCGTTTTTTTATTGGTCGTCATGAATAAAAACATAAGGGGTAACATTGTTGTTTTTTATTGGTCGTCATGAACAAAGACATATTTGAAAAAAATAAAAAATTGTCCTAATCAAATAAAATATAAGGGGTAACACTGTTGTTTTTCTTTGGTCGTCATGAAAAAAAAACATAAGTGGTACCACTGTTGTTTTTCTTTGGTCGTCATGAAAAAAACATAAGGGGTAACACTGTCGATATTTATCAATTAAAACATAGGGGGTAACACTGTCCTTTTTATCAAATGAAACATGAGGGGTGACACTGTTCTTTTTTATTGGTCGTCATGAAAAAAAACATGACGACCAATTGTTATCAAATGAAACATGAGGGGTGACACTGTTGTTGTTTTTTGGTCGTCATGAATAAAAACATAAGGGGTAACACAGTTGTTTTTTATTGGTCGTCATGAACAAAAACATTTGAAAAATAAAAAAAATTGTCCTAATCAAATAAAATATAAGGGGTAACACTGTTGTTTATCAGTCATCATCGGAAAAAAACATAAGGAATAGAATAGAATAGAATAGAAAGCCTTTTATTGTCATTGCACGAGTGAAGTACAACGACATTTTTAGTAAGCTTTCCCAATTGGTGCATTCGAGAAAATAAATAATATATAAATAGAACAAGAACAACAGTATACCAAATAGAAATGTAAATAATGTAAAATAAATAATAAAGTAAAATAAAGTAAAGTACAATACAGCAGTGGGAGGTTAGGGGGGGGTCAGTCAGTCGGGGGTCAGTGCATGTGTGTGTTCAGGGTGGATACAGCTTTAGGGAAGAAGCTGTCTCTGAACCGTGAAGACCTGGTTCTGATGGACCTATAACCTGCCAGAGGGCATCAGGTCAAACAGGTGAAAGCCAGGGTGGGAGCTGTCCTTTATGATTCTCTCCGCTCTGCTTAGGCAGCGGGAGATGTATATGTCCTTCAGGGAGGGGAGGGGGCAGCCAGTGATCCTCTGTGCGGTGTTTACCACTCCCTGGAGTTTCTTCCGCTCTGCCTCAGTGCACTGTGAAAACCACACTGAGATACAGAACGTCAGAAGACTCGATGGTGGAGCGGTAGAAGGTCACCAGCAGCTTCTCTCCCACGTTGTTCCTCCTGAGTGGAGGAGAAGTCCTCCACTTCCTCCTGAGTGGAGGAGAAGTGGGGACCGAGTTTCACCTTCTGGGGTCGATTTGTGAGGAAGTCACTAATCCAGGAACAGGTGAGCGGGTCGAGACCCAGAGCTGACAGTTTGCAGACCAGGATAGCCGGGATGATGGTGTTGAAGGCTGAGCTGTAGTCAATGAAGAGCATCCTGACGTAGCTCTCCCGGTGTTCCAGGTGACTCAGCGCAGCATGAAGGGCTATGGCAATGGCGTCCTCGGTGGATCTGTTCGCTCTGTAAGCGAACTGGTGAGGATCTAAGGTGGGGGGGAGGAAGGCTTTTATGTGGTGTAGGACCAGCCGCTCGAAGCACTTCATAATGATGGGTGTGAGTGCTACTGGGCGGTAGTCATTTAGAGTGACCGGTGCCGATTTCTTGGGTACGGGGATGATGGTGGAGGACTTCAGACAGGCTGGGATGAAGGCCTGTGTCAGGGAGAGGTTGAAAATTGTTGTGAAGACCTGTGAGAGCTGGTCAGCACAGCCCTTGAGGACCTTCCCAGGAAGTCCGTCTGGTCCGGCAGCTTTCCTGGGGTTGACTCCACTAAGCACACGTCTCACATCCTGCACCTGTACAGTCAGTGAGTGGGTGCTGTGAGCTGGTGGGGGCTCGGGTGGTGATGAAGCTGAGGTCTGTGATGTCCTTGATGTCTCGAAGCGGGCAAAGAAGAAGTTCAGTTCTTCTGCCAGCGAGATACTTGAGTTCACAGTTGTGGTGTTGTGTCCCCTGTAGTTTGTCAACTGTTGAATGCCTTGCCACACCTGCCGTGGGTTGTTTTCAGAGAGGTGATCCTCTATTTTCCTCCTGTAGTCCGCCTTTGCCTTCTTAATTCCCCTCCTCAGGTCGGCTCTAGCAGCGCTGTACTGCTCTCTGTCTCCAGACCTGAAGGCGGCGTTGCGGACCTTGAGGAGCGTCCGGACCTGGCTGGTCATCCAGGGCTTCTGATTGGGGAACACACGAATGCGTTTGTCCACTGTGACGTTTCCCACGCAGAACTTGATGTAGGAAAGTACAGATTCTGTGTGGACAGCCAGGTCCTGGTGTTTAAAAACATCCCACTCGGTGTGTAGGAAACAGTCTTGTAGTTGGGAAAGTGCATCCTGAGGCCACGTGGTGATGGTTTTGGTCTGTAGTGGTGCACTTCTCCTGAGAGGGGTGTATGCAGGGGTAAGGAGCAGAGAGAGGTGGTCTGACTGGCCTAAGTGAGGTAGTGGTATGGCTCTGTAAGCATGTTTAATGTTGGTGTAAACATGGTCCAATGTGTTTTTCCCTCTGGTCGGACACTTCACGTGCTGATAAAACTTCGGCAGGACAGACTTTAAGTTTGCCTGATTAAAATCACCAGCTATGATGTGAACACCGTCGGGGTGAGCACGCTGCTGAGTGTTTATGGCTTTTAGCAGTAGAGAGAGAGCTATGCCAACGTTGGCATCGGGAGGAATGTAAACAGCCGTGATTAGCACTACTGTTAACTCTCTGGGCAGAAAAAATGGGCAACATTTAACTGTGATGTACTCTAAGTCCGGGGAGCAGTGTGTGTCTATAGTTGTTGTATTTATAGACCAGCTGTTGTGTATAAAGATGCACAAACCACCTCCTCTGCTCTTACCGGAGTCTTTGTTGCGATCCCAGCGGTGGACGGTGCGCCCCCCCAGCTGTACGGCTGCGTCAGGGATCGGCGGGTGAAGCCATGTCTCGGATATTACAGACACGCAACAGTCTCGTACATAGCGGTTACCGTTGGCGAGTAGTTCCAGCTCGTCCATTTTGTGTGTCAGAGATCTTGCGTTGGAGAGGAACATACTCGGTAGAGGAGGCTTATGTGGGTCTTTCCTCAGTCTTGCCAGGAGGCCGGAGCGACGTCCCCGCTTCTGCTTCCTCTCCCTTCTCCGTCGGCGCCGCCTGCCGCAGCTGATTACGATCCACGGAGAGCCTGGTGGTCTCGCTATCTCGTCCGGGATGTTGTTGTGGCAATGAAAGTCAGCTGTGACCGGTGATTTTCTGTGGAAACCCACGTCCAGTAAAGCCTGTCTACTGTAGCAATTGTTTCCTTGCATAGTAGACACAAACAAAAACGTAAATAAAAGCATAAAAAACAAATAAAGCACCGAAAGGGAAGAGCCGTTATAAGCCGCTGCGACCGTGCGCGCCGCCATGGCAACGGGTAAGGGGTAACACTGTCGTTTTTATCAAATGAAACGTGAAGGATAACACTGTCGTTTTTTATCAGTCGTCATGAAAAACCCATAAGGTGAAACACTGTCGAAATGTATTGAATAAAACATAGGGGGTAACAGTGTTGTAAAATATCTACTACGAAGCTGTAGGGGGCGCTGTGTAGAGAAAAGTTGGTGCGCAAACCAAGAAAACAGCAAAGAAATGGCCGATCCTGCATAGTGGGCCCTTAATGGCGCGTTTCCACTGCAGGGTGCGGAACGGATCGGATCGCAAAGGTGCGGATCGGGTCGCGTTTCCACCGCCAAAAGTGGGCGTGACCCGGACTTAGCCGTACCTGTTTTGGCCTCGTTTTCAGGACTCCCCCGTTGGGGTACCTACTGAAAACGAGACGAGACGCCTGAAAGGGTCCCGGGAAATTCTAGCTACACACCCCCTCCGTTGATTGGTGGAAACGCGGCATTATGCCGCGTTTCCACTGCAGGGTGCGGAACGGATCGGATCGCAAAGGTGCGGTAGGGAGGGGGCGATATAGCCCAGCTCAGTTCCGAGGTCGCGTTTCCACTGCCGACAGTACCCTTGGTGGTATGCCGGATGTCGATCGCCGCGGCAGCTACGTAAACATCGTAAACAACGTCTTCCTCCCCAAGAATGCAGACGAACGTCTCCACCTCCTTGTAATATCCTGAGCTGGGGAAATGTGCATTAAATGAACTATTGCCTTTTGGATCAACTTACATGGGTGAAGTGACATTCTCAGCCCTGATTCACATCAAAACCAAGCGGAGAAACAGACTGGATGTGGAGGCCAGCTTGTTGGCGGCTGTTGCCACACTGACCCAAGAACTGTCAAAGCTTCTGAAAGACAAGCAAGCGCTTACGCTACATGCCCACTGCACCGTCAGTCAACGGACGTGGGAAGGCGTGGCTGACTGATGGGGGAGTAGTCTTTGCAGATGCATCCGTCAGCCAATCAAATCGCATCGCCGGGTTCTTCCCGCTTCTTCCTGCTTGTTGTGAAGCAAGATGACCCGCTTTCCCGCTTTCCAGTATCGTCAGAGCCAGAGTCGCGTCACAGTGCTTAAATTTGCATACGCAATCTGATTGGATGACGGATCCATCGCTGCCGAAAAAGTTGAACATTTTTCAACTTTCTGACGGAGCCGAAGGCTCCAACGGAACGGACGGATCAGTCAACGGACGGAGGTAGTGGGCACAAGGCGTTATATAAGCGCTGAGTAAATGGTATTTTTTTCACTCACAATAATTGTATATGGTATTATTTAAATAAGCAGTTGGATTAGATATAAAGACAAAGGGTTAAATATAAATACACATTAAGGCGAATAATCCACATGAGAGAGGGGGTACTTTTAACATTGAAACCAGCTCAAGGGGTACACTGGTAAAAAAGTTGGGAATCACGAGAATCTCTCCCCTCATCGGGTCCTGCTCTGTTTAGATATGGAGTATGCGTGGCCTACGTGCTCTGACTGGCTATGGTTTTAAGAGCACGTCTTCGGCTTCCTCATATGTGTGATGTTGCTGCCATCTTTTGGCCATGAGCAGTTATTACAGCTTATATGTTTGGTCCTGCTTCCCTTGTGGCTATGTGCGGATATTACAGCTTACGTGCTTATTTTTGTGACACAATGGAATGTGTAGTATACTATACATGCAAATCAATTATTAAATAGCTTTTACTGTTATTCAGGGCTGAGAAGTGCATTGACATTTTAAAATGCATGGCAACTACTATTGGTTAGTTGAAAATAATGATTCTCATTGAGATTGAACATCTCTTCCAGTGTCCTGGCCAAGACAGGCAGTAATAGCCTACAGTCACATGTAGCATACACACAAAACATAAGAAAGTAAAACAACTAAAACAGTCCGCAGGACATTTCAATATCGCAAGACATTTCGGAAGGAGGCTCAAGGAGGAGATTAATATTAAGTTTGAGCAACAAGTGTAAAGAAATTTCAGGAGGCTCAAGGAGTAGGGCAAAGTGTAGTCTTGTGGTGGACTCTATAGGCATAATTCACCATAGCCTACTGTGTTATTGACATGTTTTTGTTGTGTTACAGGGACACCGGATATGCTGGTCGGCGCAATGTTTAAATCTAACGGTTTTTATATGATAAAATGAACGACCTGTCGTTGCTTGTCGAGGTGAGAAATTGTCTCTTCCATTATTTTATCGCAATTTATATAGTCTATAGACAGAACCTATTACCTGGGAGAGTTTGTCGACTGCGGAGCCGTTATGTTTAAAAACATTCTGCTTACCTGGGCGAGTGTCGCCACGGTGCGTGCGCGTGCGTTTGTGTTCTTTTCTGCGCGTGTGCCGATGGTGGAGCCGTTAAACGTCTTACCTGTACGTTTGTGTGCGCTTCCGTGTACGTGTCGCTGCCTTTGTGTTGACGTGCGGTGTGTGAGCGCGCTTGTGTGTGTGTAAAGTGTGTGCGCAGGTGTGTACGTTTCCATATATGTTTGTGCGCATGTGCGTGCTTGCGTGTGTGTTCTTACCTGTGCGTGTGCCGATGGCGGAGCCGTTAAACGTCTTACCTGTGTGTGTGTGTGTGTGTGTGTGTGTGTGTTTGTGTGTGTGCGCTTCCGTGTATGTGTCACTGCCTTTGTGTTGACGTGCGGTGCGATGTGAGTGTGTAGTGTGTGCGCGTTTCCGTGTATGTTCATGTGCGTGCTTGCGGTGTATATATGCGGTCGCGTTTGGCAGATGCGCACTTGAGTAACTGATGCGATAGGCCTGCTATTATAGTAGTAAGATATTAAAGCATCCATAAAGTAAAGCATGCCAGGGGACCTTTAATTATATGCCCACTTAGTAGTATCTATTGGAGTCACACAGATTGACCGAACCAGGGACTGGAGTGATTTTTTTGAAACAGCTTAACTTGATTATGCTCAGTAAAAGGGTAATGGTTATATTATGTCATCTTTGCTATTTATTGTTAGACGTGCATGTAAGCACAAAACATAAAATGCTTGACATTAGGACAGTTTGGGCACAAATGGTTTAATGAGTGCTATTACAGAACATTACAGATTTTCCATGCATTTGCAAGAAAAGATCCTGTCAATGTGAAGGCGATAGTGGGTCAACCGGAGGCCGAAGGGCTGACATAAATCTGAAATGTCAGGGATCATCACCAGAGCCTCCCGGTCAAGATCTGGGTCTGGTCAAAAGAGTGTTTTGTAGGTTTACAAAATTTCGTGAAAATTCTGTGCAATAGTGATTGTACTGACGCCCTAAACTTCGTAGTACTGGTTGTTGATTCCGTTTATAGTTTCCGACGTGCGCCCAGCGCGCTCCAATTACCGCAAAATCGAAGACAGTTCAGTTTATTTTGCTGGTTTATTTTCCTTCCAATAATACACAGCCGCAATAATTCTAACTCAAAATACATGTAACAAAACAATAAACCCGAATTCCTCACTAAACTAAGATGCATTAACACACGGGGACACGGGCACACGGGCACAGTCGAAAAACTGTTTGCTTCCCCATCAACAACAACCTGTGATCAGGTTCAATCAGGTTAAATGCCTCACTCTGCTGACCCGAGGTCAACTGAACCACACAGCCCCCTAGTGGCACGGGGTAAAATTACACGAAAATAAAGCACATTTAATATGGCTCCTACACACCAGCCCCTAATTGCGTCTGCTAGAGCAATTACACCAACAATTTTAAATGAGCCATGAATACCAAAAAATAAAATAAAAAATTAAAATATATATGTGTATATAAAGCTCATTTTTAAATGGGAACCAATTATTCCTTAGCTTCATTAAGCAAGCATATTTTGGTTATCGGTCGTTCAATGATATTTTTTTTTGGTTTTTAAACTAACCACACGTACTAGACCTCTTTTATCAGGGAAGGTTTCCAGAACTCTTCCTAGCATCCATGACCCACGTGGTGCTGTGGAGTCTGCAACCATGACTAGGTCTCCAGGAACAAAACTCCTCTTCTCCTGGTTCCATTTTTGACGCTCCTGTAAAAGCGGGAGGTACTCACGGATCCACCTCTTCCAAAAGAGATCCGAGATGTACTGGGTTTGTTTCCATCTTCTCCTAGCATAAACATCCCTTTTGTCGAACAGTCCCGGTGGGAGAACTGGTTTTCCTTTGAGTAGCAGCAGATGGTTTGGCGTCAATGCCTCAAGGTCGTTAGGGTCCTCAGATAGCCTTGTGATGGGGCGATCGTTGAGCATAGCTTCAGCCTCACAGAGCACAGTATGGAACCCTTCGTCATCCAGGGTTTGCTGACGGAGCACCGAGCACAAAATCTTCCTGATCATCCGGATCATGCGCTCCCAAGCGCCACCGTGATGCGACCCAGCTGGAGGGTTAAAGCTCCACTTGATTCCTCTCTTGGACAAGGCTCTTTCAATGCGGTCGTGATTCAAAGAGGCTAAGGCTTCTCGCAGCTCTCTTTCTGCACTGACAAAGTTGGTGCCATTGTCGGATCTTAAGTGCGAGACTTGTCCTCTTCGACAGATGAATCTACGCAATGCGTTGATGCACGAGTCTGTGTCGAGAGAATAGGCCACTTCCAGGTGCACAGCCCTGCTCGTCATACAAGTGAAAACCACTCCATATCTTTTCACGATGCTACGGCCTCTTCTCACGTCAACTGGCCCAAAGTAATCTACGCCAACGTTAGTAAATGGTGGTAGATCAGGGACCACTCTCTCTTCTGGCAGGTCTGCCATTTTTTGCTCACCGGCCTTTCCACCATGGAGCTTACAGATGAGGCATCTGGATATGATCCTCCTCACTGCAGTAGGTCCACTCGTTATCCAGTATTTTCTCCTTGCAGCAGAAAGAACATGATTTCTGCCTCCATGTCCGAGCTGTAGATGGATATGACGGAGGATAAGGTCGGAGATGTGTTGGTCTTTTGACAAGATGAGGGGATGTTTAATGTCCTCAGGGATTGCTGCCTTATTCAGCCGTCCCCCAACTCGTATAAGTCCTCCATCTAAAACTGGATCCAATCTGAAGATGCTGCTACTTCTTGGCACTTGTGGCTTGCCAGAGGTTAGTGCAGCAAATTCGGTTGGGAATCTCTCTTGCTGGCAAAAAGCGATTATGGAGGCCTCAGCCTCCAAGAGATCTTCCAGCGTCACTTTCTGATTCCCAAGTGATGTTGAGAAATCTTGCACCTCCTTTTGCACATCCAACCTTGCTGCTCGAGTAGCACTGGTGCTTGCAAGCTCCAACTCCTTTCTCTTCTTACTCAGTTTGAGCAAAGTTCCTTTCAGCTTTATAAGCCATACAACTGCAACCTTTAATCTTTGCCAATCAGAGAAATGGGTCATCAGTTCTGATGTGGCATTGGTGTCAACAAGTACTGCATTGACCGTCAGACTTCTCTTTACTTCTGGGTCATCGACAGCGACACTTGTATCCACAGGAAATGTTGGCCACGTTTCTTCAGGTTCCCGTAGGAATTCTGGGCCTTCCATCCATCTTTGCTTCACAAGATCTTCTGCTTTCAATCCACGTGAAGCATCATCAGCAGGGTTCAGGGATGTGGGAATGTATCTCCACTGTTCAACTTCAGAGTTGTCCCTGATGGTGGTTACCCTGTTTGCGACGAAGGTTTGAAATCGTCGGTCCTCGTTTCTTATATACTTAAGAACTGATGTGCTGTCAGTCCAAAAGCAGGCCCTCTTCAGTGGAAGCTGGAGCTCTGCTTGAAGCATCTTGTCCACTCTTACTGCAACAACGGCAGCGGTGAGTTCTAAACGGGGAATTGTGACCGGCTTTAGGGGAGCTACTCTGGCTTTGCCAAATAGGAAAGCAACATGAACCCGTTCATCCATGTTCTGCATCCTCAGGTAAGTAGCCGTCCCATATCCGTTCTCGCTTGCGTCGGCGAAGTGATGTAGTTGTGCGCTGACAGTCCTCCCAAATCCTTCAGGCTTAACACATCTGTGGATCTTGAAATATGCCACCTTCTCAAGATCCATCAGCCATTTTTTCCACTTCTGCTGGAAAGCTGGAGGTATTGGATCGTCCCAATCACACTTCATCCTGCATAACTCCTGCAACAGCAGCTTGGCGGGGAGTACAAAAGGTGCTAGGAAACCCAATGGATCGTAGACGGAACTGATGATGGATAGCATGCCTCGCTTGGTTGGCGGCTTCTCCTTGACTTTCAGCTTGAATTTGAAAGTGTCCGTCTCGATACACCACTGCAAACCCAAAGCTCTGTCCAACGGCAGCTTATCCCTGTCCAGATCAAGCTCATGCAGGTTCTTGGACTTGAGATCCTCTGGGAGGCTTTGAAGCACTTCCCGACTATTACTAATCCACTGAGTGAGGGTAAAACCTCCTTTTCTGCAAACGGTTGTAAGGTTCTTAACCATGGTGACTGCGTTTTCCTCAGAGGGCAGACTCTTCAGCAAATCATCCATGTAGAAGTTTCGGTTGACCGTTTCGATCACTTCTAAAGGAAAGTGGGCCTGGTTGTCTTCAGCAGTCTTTCTAAGAGCAAGGCAGGCAACACTTGGTGATGAAACTGCTCCAAATAAATGGACAGTCATTCGATGCTCTACAAGATCTTGTTCCAGGTTACCTTGAGGCCACCATAAGAATCTTAAGAAGTCTCGGTGTTCCTCTGCCACCTTAACTTGGTGGAACATAGCCTTTATGTCTGCCATTATCACCACTTGTTCCTGTCTGAATCTCATAAGAACTCCAACTAACGAGCTGGTGAGGTTCGGTCCTTGCAAGAGCTGACTGTTGAGAGAGATCCCTTTGTACTCTGCTCCACAGTCAAACACCACTCGTAACTTTCCCTTCCGTGGATGGTACACACCATGGTGCGGGATATACCACACCTTCCCTGTTGGTGCTTCTAACTGATGCTGCGGCACTTCTTCGGCGTAGCCATTGCTAATGACATCAGCAAGAAAGTTTTTGTACTCCTCATGAAAGCTTACGTCTTTCTGAAGTCTTCTTCTCAGACCACGGACACGTTGCACGGCAACCCTGATGTTGTTCAGCATCAAAACATCTTTCCCTTTGAAAGGCAATTGAAATGTGTAGTGTCCGTTCTGGAGCTGAGCAGAGCTTTCCATTTTCTCCATAAACTTATTTTCTTCTCTTGACATTTCTTCCTGTTCTGCAGAAGCTCGGTCATTGAAGTCATAGTTACATTGGCTAATTAACAGTTCTTCAATATGGTCAATGGCAATTCTATTTGCACAAAATGAAGGGTGGTCACTTCCACAGTCGTCACTTCCCCCTAACGGGCCATTTATTACCCACCCCAGTAGGGTTCTGATCGCGTAGGGTCCATCTTCACCTTCACGACTGTTAATGACCTCCCAAGGCTCCATCAACTTGGAGGCGTTTGTGCCAATTAACAGATCCACGTCAGCGTTTATGTGTTGAATGTTTACATTGTCTAAATAATGCCATTTTCTCAGCTCCCTTTCACTGATTATGTTGGCTGTAGAGACGGGCATTTCTTTCTGGGTAAACACTTTGGGAAGTGGATAGAAGCTCTCACCAGACAATCCGGAAATCTCCAGACTGTCAACGATAGAACTTTCTATTGAGTTGTTATGGCCCAAGGTGCGGATATGAATTTTGAATTTGCGTCCTTCCATGTTCAACCTGTCGACAAGCTTCCTGGTGCAGAAAGTTCCTGTACTCCCTGGGTCCAGAAAAGCGTAGGTTTCAATAACCCTGTTTCCCTTTGCGCACTTCACCTTGACAGGCAAAATGGGAAGAATACCATTGCAGTGGCCAGCCCCTGTAAGACCACAAGCGGAGGATGTTGTGCGGCTCTCAGATGTTTTTGACCGCTCACTGTTCTTCTCATCCTTTGAAGAAACCCTTTCTTTCTCTTCAATGTGCAAAACACTGGGGTGCGTTCGGTTGCACTTTTTGCAAGTGATGCGCCTGTCGCAATTCCTGCTCAAGTGTCCTGTGCACAAACAACTGAAACACAGACCTTTCTCCTTTAGATAGTCCAGTTTCTCCCTGTGTGGTTTTCTTCCCAGTTTAAAACATTGATCTAAAACATGACCACCAGCAGCACAATACTGGCAGAAGACAGAAGTAGTTTTAGTGAAGGTGGTCACTTTGCCGAGAGCCTTTTCCCTCTGGTCACCATCTGGTCTGCTGCATCCGTCCTCATTCCTGTGAGTGTCTGCTTTATATCCATCCTCAATGACCACCTGTGTTGCAAAGCTGTTTCTTCTCAGCTGTGGCGTCACCTGTATCTTGCTCACTTTTGTAGCTCCTTTGAGCACAGGTGAAGTGTCCTGTATATCACCAAAGACTGGATCTGAAATGATTGTGACCTGGCACTCAATGAACTTGACAAGGTCTGAGAATCGTGCCCTTCGACCAGTTTTCTCCAGTACGTCACATGCCTTTGCTCTCCACTTGTCTCTTAGTTTATACGGAAGCTTCTGACTAAGAATCTTCATGTTCACTGGCATGTTAAGTTCCTCCAAATATTGAAGATCTTCCATAGCGTTGGAACACTCACAGAGGAAAAGCCCATAAGCTTTGAGCGCTTTGGTGTCTTCAGCTTTGATGCTTGTCCATCCTGTGACCTTTTCCATGTAGGCCGCTGTTATTTTGAACTCATTTCCAAAGTGCTCCTTTAGTAACCTTTTAGCGACAGCAAATCCTTTGTCTGCAGTCATGTGAAGGCAGCTGCGTACAATATCTCTAGGCTGCCCCCTAGTGAATTGTTCGAGATAGTACAAACAGTCTCCTTTACAGCCAGTCTTTGCTTCCACGCAGTGCTCAAATGCCCTCATAAATGTGTTGAACTGCAAAGGGTCTCCATCATAAGTTGGAATTTCTCTGCGCGGCAGCAGATGTGATGTTTGCATTTGAACAAGGAGAGCCGTTATGTCATTCTGTTGTTGCAGCAGATTGTAAAGACCTGCTGTCTGATTTTGGTCTTGCAGGGGTTGCTGCACTTGTTGGCCTAGAGTGGGTTGAAAGCTTTGACTGAATGTTGGCATTGATTGCAAGTGAGGCAGTTGAGAGCCATGACTGACAGTTGGCTGTGGTTGTGATGCAAAATGCATGGACAAAGATGCTGAAACGATTGAAGTTTCAGCATTGCATTGTTGTGGTAAAGATTCACGCTGCTGTGCGGGTGGAGCCACATATATTGAGGCCTGTGGATTGAGAGAGGTGAGCTTAGATCTAGCCCCTTTTCTGAAGTAGGAAGCCATTCCATCAGATTGCCTTGAATGGATGCTGCTCCCCATCTGTAGCACTGCTAGCTTAGCAGAAGTGGCAGCTATCTCAGTGTCCAGCTCAAGCTTCTCCCTTTTTCTCCTCAAGAGAAGTTCCTGCTCCTCCAAAGCATGTTTAGCCTTTAAAGCAGCAGCTCGGGCCAAGAGTGCGGCCTGTTCCGCCTCTGCCCTGCGTCTGGCTGATGAAGTGGAGAATCTGCTACTTGACGATCAGTTTGAGCCATGGTGCCTTGACTGCACATTTGAAATGCTGTCTTGAGGTCCAATCTCATTTTCACTTTGGACAGTTTGAGATTGTTCAGTTTGACCCAGCAAATCATCATTAACCTCATCATCATGATCATCACCCACTTTAGTAGCTGGACAAGCAGCAGTGTCAGACAACCATTGATTTGTACCCACAAGAAACTCCTTTACATTCAACATTTTAGCTTGGTACCATATTTCATGTTTGCTTGCTTCCTCAGCAGGCAATAAACCCAATAAAGATGCATGCACCTGCTGTATTGTGTTACACAACTCATTAAAAACGGTTAACTCATTTTCAACCTTATTCACATGTTCTTTATCACCCATGAATTTAAGAATAGATTGTTTTACTTTAGACAGTTTACCAAAGTTAGACTTTCTTTCCTTTTCTAAAAAGCTTATTTTTTCCAACAAAGCTTTATGTGTTAATTTACCCACACGTTTTTCAGTTACAGATTTTACCTCTGCACCCGCAAGCTCAGTCTCAAAGCCCAGTTGGCCTGTTCCCTCTTCAGCCATAATGACGACAAAGTCAGTTGGCTTTATTAGTCCGCAAAATAGTTGCGCAACAAATAGTTGTGTTGCGCAAACAACTCGTCTCGACGAGAAAGTTATTTTTAGTCGGTTGCGAGTCTGCTACCAATGCATTGGGTTTACGCAAATGTGTGCACACAAATTACCATGGCCATTCATATCAGCACTGATCCACACATACCCCAATCGAGCGTTGGCCAGCTTTGATGAATGATGTCCCGGTGAGATGATGCTGTCGCTGACCCGTAGCTCACTCCGGTAGCTCCAGCTCCGTTAGCGATCGGCAACTCCAAACACAGGGGCGGCTGGCCCATAGTGGGCGATAGTGCACCGCCCTCCCTCACATCCGTGGTTTCCAAAGAAGACGTTAATCCACAATGTAACAAGTCGGCGTCCTCTTGGTGAACGTTCTCCAAATCGAAGCAGTTTTTCGACCTAAATGTACTGACTAAGCCCTAAACTTAGTAGTACTGGTTGTTGATTCCGTTTATAGTTTCCGACGTGCGCCCAGCGCGCTCCAATTACCGCAAAATCGAAGACAGTTCAGTTTATTTTGCTGGTTTATTTTCCTTCCAATAATACACAGCCGCAATAATTCTAACTCAAAATACATGTAACAAAACAATAAACCCGAATTCCTCACTAAACTAAGATGCATTAACACACAGGGACACGGGCACAGTCGAAAAACTGTTTGCTTCCCCATCAACAACAACCTGTGATCAGGTTCAATCAGGTTAAATGCCTCACTCTGCTGACCCGAGGTCAACTGAACCACAGCCCCCTAGTGGCACGGGGTAAAATTACACGAAAATAAAGCACATTTAATATGGCTCCTACAGTGATTGTCAGTCAATCGAATATTTTTCTTCTAATGTTTACATATTCTAAAGGGATGGTACTTCAAAATCATCCCATTAGAATTATATGGATTAATGTTCAAACATGCCAGGGTATTTCTATAAAATAACAGCTAATGTATTTTCAACTTCGCCTGTATTTGTAGCTAATAACACACACACACACACACACACACACACACACACACTCTTATTCAAATAATAACTTTTGTGTGTCTAGAAGTTATGTGTTTCGATTGCTGTTCTTGGCTTGGTGCCACCACACACATTCACTCACTCATCAACATTTACAGTTTGTGTGTGCGCATGCGCGTGTGCGTACATACCTAAGCCTTGTTTCCCTTATTCTTCATTTCTTCCTCCCTTTCTCTCGACGCCACTTTTTTTTCCAACATCAAATCACGGCAGGCCGCCATCACTTTGGTATTCTACTCCGAGTCCTCCAAGGAACCGGCTGTGAGGAGATGAACAGGTGAATACTACGGAGGTACTTCACATTCTAGGACAACAGGGGGCGTCGTCAGCTCTCTTAAGGGGAGTCGTTGTGGCTTTGCTGATTGCATACATTTCATGCTCATCAATTTTAGCCCCGTCAACTTTGATCAGTTGTTTTCAAAGTGGATACGTTTTTGCCTATAGGTGTAACCGTTGTTAATTTTTTTTATGCAAACTTCAATTTAACAAATTAAGCGACAGTTCAGTTTTTATTCGTCTACTCATATTCAACAGGGATATTAAAGATAAATAACGTTTCCTCATCATTGATCATGTCACCTGTTCTTCATAAAGTTGAGGCTAGCGTCACAATATTTTCTTTTTTTGAAGCGATAGAAAATTTGTATAAAAATATACCTGTATTTTTGTTGAGTTTCCAATTTAAACTTTAGATGCAAATTCTATCCCCTCCCAGAATGCCATGCCATTTTGCATCAGACCAACAGATGGAGGTATTGATCTATAGTCACAACGGGTCAGGAAAGGCAAACCCTCCCTCATTGTTTTTGGTCATGAGGATTTCCTTTATGTGCAAACAAGCTTGAATCTTCTCACCCTGGCCTTATTGAACTTTAGTGTTGAAGGTTCGCACAGGACACTTGAAAGATTGAAAGGGTCCACGACAACTTTTATGTCAGTCCAATTACAGAGTGGGAATCAGTGAATAAGTTGTGAGAGGATCAGATAAAAACAAATGGCAAAGTTTCTGTTGGAAGACCAGACCCTGCTCTCCGGTTCAACCTCTGGTTGCATAATGACGGTCCTCCTCCTCACCTCTTTTACATTTACATTAAAATTTAGGGCATTTAGCAGACGCTTTTATCCAAAGCGACTTATATATCGTTGTCAGACCATAGACTATGTTTTTTTGCTGCACATATTTTTCCTAATTACTATAATATATCGTATTTTCTCTCGACTTTCACTCTTCGGGGAATGACCTGCTGTCCCTGAAAGACCCTGCTACTGGCTTCCATCGCCCATGGCC
Source organism: Gadus macrocephalus (assembly GCF_031168955.1). NCBI lineage: Eukaryota > Metazoa > Chordata > Actinopteri > Gadiformes > Gadidae > Gadus > Gadus macrocephalus. The sequence continues at coordinate 11,125,292 of NC_082403.1, forward strand.
TGCAGAGACAGCGTTGACCTTCTAAAGGGTCTCCCTCCATCAGGCCTTTCCTCTGGGCACCACCCTCCCGTGAGTGACTACATCCAGAGCGGAGGACACCTCAGAGATGGACCTTTTCTCCCCGGCCGCGGTTCTGGGCCTATAGAGAGATTACAATCCGAGAGAGATCACTAACGGACACAGATGTCATTTCATAGAAAAACATGCTTAATAATAATGTTTTATTATTGGAAGTTGTATTCCTCAGGAAAAAAGACATACAGCCGCGCTTCTAAGAGAATGTTAAGGTCAATGGGTGTTTAAAACTGATTTGTATGGCGACACATTAGTGCCATAATTCACTAATGTGATAAAAGATGCATTCGGGCGTATTATATTATTCCACACGCGTAGATATTAACTGCGAGCGCGCAAATGATCTCTGCGCGCGCAAAACATCCTCTCGCGCGCGCAAATCCTCTCGCGAAAGACGCTCTCGCTCAAATTTTATTTTGGCACTATGGGGGAGGGAACCAAGGCAGGGCGGGCTTTCCTATGATTGGCCGTTTCTGAAGCGTGATATTTGATTGACAGCCCTCCTCAGCCCTCCTCTCATTCAATTCTGAATTATACAGTAAATGGCTGAAACGATAGTTACGTATTGTAACTCCAGATTCTATGAGTAAAGGCGCAGCCTTTTAAGTGTCGGCCTCATTTTCCTTTAAATAGCTGAAGAGAAGCTGTTTATTGGGAGCAGAACGTCCGCCGGCGCCCGACTATATCTGCGAAATGCGGACGTCGTTGAGGCACGCCGCACGCGGACGTAATTGAGGCCCACGCTGTTGGTGGTCGGGGATTACAAATTTTTCAGTGCTACGGCTCACGCCTAGGGATAACCCAATAGCGATAGCCTTGAAAGGCTGCGCCTATACTCATAGAATCTAGAGTTACAATTAGTAACTATCGTTTCAGCCATTTACTGTACAATTCAGAATTGAATGAGAGGAGGGCTGGGGAGGGCTGTCAATCAAATATCGCGCTTCAGAAACGGCCAATCATAGGAAAGCCCGCCCTGCCTTGGTTCCCTCCCCAAGAGTGCCAAAATTAAATTCGAGCAAGAGCGTAAAAACATCTTTCGCGAGAGGCTGTTTTGCGCACGCTGAGGTAATTTACGCACGCGAGAGGCTGTTTTGCGCGCGCTGAGGTAATTTACGCACGCGAGAGGCTGTTTTGCACGCGCAGAGATCATTTGCACGCTCGCAGTTAATATCTACACGTGTGGAATAATATAATACGCCCGAATACATCTTTTATCACATTAGTGAATTATGGCACTAATGTATCGCCATAGATTTGTGGGATGACTAATTTGATCAACTATATTATAAGATGTATTTTGCACTCCACAATGATTCAAATTTTGATAAGGCATCTGTGGGCTGTGACACAAATCTGAGCATTGATAAAATAAAATAGTAAAAGCACATGAAACATGTAGAATGCAGCATAGGCCTACTCTGGAAAACGGAAAGTTCCACTTATATATCAGCTAAAACCTCTCTTTAAAACCGGAATATGGTGGAAACAGCTGGGAGTTTTTGCCCTATTTAGTACAACAGGTCGAGTTGTGCCAATTCTTGACTGCAGAGGGCACCAACGTTACACATAAACAGAATATGAGAATTCAGTGACCATTTAATATTCTGAGACTCTACTTATCCAGCGATGTGACTCATTACTTTCATAGTTGTGTAGTCCTCACCTTTTGCATGTATTTTAAAATAAATTTGTATTATAAGATAATAACTTCAGGGAAGGCCTGCATATCTGTCTTCTTGCGAACAATGTCATCCCGAGTTATCTTCTTACCATTGACGCTATAAGTTCATTATTTTCTCATTTAATTTAAGTTCTTAAATATCGCATTGTCTTAAGCCCTATGCTACCTCCTTATATCTCCTGCATTTCCCTGTTGAATATTTTGTGCATTGAGTTATGTTCTCTTGTCGTAAATCATTTTGTAACTTTGTCACAGTCAATATAAACAACCAAACATTTACAGACATAATTCCCTTGCTACAGCAAGAACTGGAAGCCAGACCTCAATGAGCCAAAAAATGCAGACCGGGCAAAAGTACATTTTTCAGACAGTGTTGGATCACCGTCCAATTTTAGGGAGGCACCTGGCATACCCAGGTGTTGCTCTGCTGCAGCACGAGAGCCCAGGTCAGCCCCCAGCACTAAGGAATATCCACAGCACCATGGCGTCAGATAGGGGTGGCCTGCTTTGTTCTAAGCTACAACTGATTCTGCCCCCTTCTGGTACCACTCCCAATGCCCGTGGGTGTCCAAACCCTCACATTCGTGATCAGTGGTTCAATGGGCGCTGACACCATGATCCACTTCCGAAGAGTGCATTTCTCTAGTGTGTTCACCTCTGTTACACTTACCTGTACCCCAGGTTCAAGCAGCACCAGCGTGTCAGTAGACAGGCTTACAGCAGATGAATCAACCATCACGTTGATCGCCAAGGCCGGCTCCGATGGGCAACAAGTACAGGGCCAAGTGCGGGCTGGAAGTGCAAAGCACATACTCTGACCAGGCTTTAACCAGCGGGAGGATGGAGAACAGTTGGGCCCTGGCACGTCCCACATCCGACAAACCTGGTGGATATGAGGGGCTTCCTGGCAGACTGTGTCCTCCTGGAGGCCTGAGGCTGCCCAGCCAGGTGGACAGATTGCTGTAGAGCCAGCAGGTGATTTATGAGGGACCTGCTGGATGTGGAGGCGAGATGACTCTGCATTGTAGCGATGCCAGTGCTGGCCCGGATGTGGGCACACAGTTTTCAAAGAGGAGCAACAGGCTCAGTAAGAGACAGATAGACAGCATAGACTCCACATTTCTCTAAATAACTCACCTTGAAGTTACACAAAATGGGTTTTGGTGATTATTATTATTCAAATCTTAAAATAAGATAAGATATTAACATTGATTTTGTTGCAAAGTCACCTACTTTGATGCTAGTTGATTTTAAGAGGCAGAAATCCAATATTAATACAATCAGGGTTGAGGCAGGGTTCAACTGAAAAGTGCTGCAATAAAAATGTTAATGCTATTGCAATTTGTAACCAGCAGATGTCAGTAGATATCAGAACTCATACCTTAACACAGTTTTAACCGTTTTTAGGCCCTTTATTACGAGTGTGGTGAAATCTCTCATCTGCTATGATAGCTCTGCAATCGATAGTCTTGAAAGATAATCTTATATCATATCCTTCAATCCTTCAATAACCTTCCTACAGAGTTTTTATCGGAATATTAAGTGAAAGACACCGTCACAAGTTATCTCCATGTTATGGATTTTCGGTGGTCTTGCCTCCACACTCCTTTCTCCCCTAGCCCAGCACCCGGGCGGAGTTCAGTATCTTCTTTAACCAATCAGCTTCTTGAACCTATATAATAAGCATGCTATTGTCCAAGCACAGTAGAATCATCCACCAATCACACTCTCTAAAATAACCCATTCATAAGAGTTAGAGCCTATGCCCCTCCCTCGACCAGCTTGCGTGTGCGCCTGTGTGTGCGTGAGAGAGAGAGAGAGAGAGAGAGAGAGAGAGAGAGAGAGAGAGAGAGAGAGAGAGAGAGAGAGAATGTGTGGGGGGTGTGTGGGGGTGTGTGGGGGTGTGTGGGGGTGTGAGAGAAAGTCTGAGAGAGTTTGTGTGCGTGTGTGTGTCTGTGTCTGTGTCTGTGTGTGTGTGTGTGTGTGTTGCACCCGTTCTGCACAGTTCAGCATCGCTGAACTTCCCCTGATTTCCTCCCTCTCCTTAACTTTCATCCATCCTCCCACGCCCCCTCCATCCATCCATCCACCCATCCATCCATCCATCCATCCATCCAGCCGCCCCCATCCATCCATCTCTCTCCCCCAGAAGAGAGCACTCCTTCTCCTGAGCCGGACTCCTCTAGCCCCCACCCCTCCCCCCTCTCTTTTTTCGGCCAGTTTTGCGGCCCCACAGTGTAGCAGAGAGCCTGCCCGGGGAAGGAGCTTAAGGGAACTGTAAGAGGAGAACCAGGACCGCATTTACTTCACCGAGGAGAGAGGTATAGCAGAGTGGGACCATGGCCACGCTCTCTGCCTTGTTGACGGGCTGGGTAATCCTGCAGACCCTGTGCCTGGCTCTGGCCCAAGTGGTGAGTGCAGACCTGGGGAGGTTGGGTCCACCAGACCGGCCCGACCTGGGGGTTAGATGTATGGTGGTAGGGGGTTTGGATGATGGGAGAGGTGGCCCCTTGGAGAACAACCAGGGGACCATGAATGTAGTTTTGTTTTAAGGGGTCATTCGTTTAACTTGCAAACTATAATGGTTGTATTGTTGTGGATGTGCGTCTTCATGTCGGTGGAGACGATGCGAATGCCATGTTGAACATTGATCATTTTGCAGTGCAGAAAGTTTGAGTGGGTTAGATGTGTGTTTAAAGTTTCCTGGGAAAGCCTGGATTGTTCATGTTTCACATTTTTATGAGTGGATGGGGAAAGCTTCGTTTGATACCTGATTGCTGCATAACGAAAAGTTTTGTGTCTGTGTGATATGATCTCCACGGCTTGTGGGCTTGTTTCAGGCTCAATTGACGAACTTGTTTCAAAGTGGAACACTGGAATTACTTATATTTTTGGGGATATTGCACAATGCCAAGGAATTTCTTTTTTTACTTTTCGTTGACGAAACAGCAAGACAGCAGCCATGACAGTTAGGAATCAGTTCACACAGGCACCCAGGCACACACACGCACCCATACACACACGCACACACGTACCCATGCACCCACACACACACACACACACGCACACACACTCAAACAGGTACACAAGACCACTCTTTCTCCTGTGTGTGAAAGCCCCTATTCAAACAGAGACAGCCAAGGAATGTCTTAAAGAGCCACACGGAATCACATGCATCTGCAATCTGTGACCCCCGTTAAAGGGTTTGACCCTGAGTAAGACCTGCAAAACATTAAGTAACTCTTTGATTCATCATTAATGAAGTGAAGTGAAATGAGTCTAAGTTTCACCAACACTGTGTGGGAGATGGAGATGGCGTGGGGTGGGGTGGGGTGGGGTGGGATGTGTCTGTGGGTTGGGGTGTGGAGGGACAGTGGTGGAGGGGTGGGGTAATAGGAACAAATAATAATGTACCCCCACCCACCACCTCGCCATTTTCTTATTTTCCTCATTAAACGTCGCTTAATTAATTCTGTTGTTTGTGTGCTGGTTCCTAATTTTTGGTGCCATAGACAACCACGGGAAACATGCTCTGCTGCACTTAATTTTCTTCTGATTTAATCAATTACTTTCAATCAGCAACTTCCAACGTGTTTTGTTTCATTATGGGAAATGAAAACAGCACGCTAACTTTGTCATGTTGTTATTCAACTTGGTTATGTCACATTTATCGGAAGGCCTACTTAATGACATGGGAAAGTTGTTCTTTCTTTGTGCAATTAATTAATGTTGTGAACTGTATTTACCAAATTGCTATAATATAGTGGCAATGCCATAATGCTATAATCCTATATGTATTTACTCAAGCTAGGAATTATAACTCTTTTGTATCCACTATTAAAATTAATTGTACGTTACTTTATCGTATTAAAGGCACCCAGTGCAACTTTATGTAAACATTCAATGAAAAATAAACATTCAATTTCTAGTCTTTTTTACACGTAGTAAGTTTCAATAACTCCATACCATTACATATCGACATTCAAGGAGCAAAGATGAGACGTCGTTGTGTGGTGAGAACTGATAGAAAATCGTAAACAACAACAATCGCCGGTGGGGAGAAGCCATTTTTCCATTGACTGCTTTATTTATTGTAGGTTACAAAAAATAAAGAAAATGGCGGCATTGTTGTTGTTATCGATTTTGTATCAGTTCTCACCACACAACGACGTCTCATCTTTGCTGCTTAAATGTCGGTATGTAATGGTATGGAGTTATTGAAACTTACTACGTGTAAAAAAGACTAGAAATTGAATGTTTATTTTTAAGCCTCGAAAGTTGCACTGGGTGCCTTTAAGCTAATGCAAGATATATATTTCATATTATTTTAAAAATAATTTTGCGTTCTTTCAGAGAGGTCCACCTGGACCTCAGGGCCAACCCGGCTCCCCAGGCCCCTCTGGCACCCCTGGATCTGACGGCATGGATGTGAGTATCTACCCCCATCTAGGCTACAGCCACAGGTTGCCACAAAGACGGTCATTGTGGAGGGCAGAAATACCTACATTTTATCTGCGCAGTTGCAGAGGTTTACCCCCAGAGGGCACTCCTAATGAAAATACGGCCGTACAAAAGGGCAGTGTTCACTATGAAGAGAGAGCTCTGTGAGGAAGGGGCCTCCGTTTTTCTCCTTCCTGACAGCAGGTTGTGGGCTAATTTAGCGGTAATGTGAGATGTTTCTACCGTTTAAAAGTGCTTCTCGTGTTATCAAAAGATACCTTATAAAGCTGCTAAGATTTTACTGTGCTAAGCTAAAAGAGCTAAACACAAGCAGACATTATTAACAATGTTAACCTCTGGAAGTTTTGTGTTGTGCATTTTAGACTACATTCGGCTATATAACAGATTTATGCCTTTATTTCAATAAATCTACACCTCAAGCAAAAGGCTGTTTTATTAACTCTTTATACATTCTGGCTGATGTGGATGGTAGAAAAAGAGATGGATGCCAGCCCACTGCATTGGGGGCTAGTGTGTTATTTTGCCTGAAATGGAATCCTGCCAGTGCATTAAATCCCAGATAAACAAAGGCCAGTCCGCTCTCTCTCTCTTTCATCTATTTATCTAGCCTGCATCAGTGTTACTGATGCGGACTAGATAAATTGCCCACTGCTATAAAGCCTCAAGCTAGAAAAAACGATAGCAAAGACAGGAAAATTATTGTGTAATTATAAATGGTGTGTAGCCTATCTATTGCTACAAAATGTCCAGCAGAGCTTACTGATACACATAGTAGTATTTAATGTGGTCGAAGTAAAACTATGCACACGTTAAACATATTTTAACAGTGAAAGACCTGTTCCCCTAGATCTTATAGAAACACACACACACACACACACACACACACACACACACACACACACACACACACACACACACACACACACACACACACTCTGAACACTAGTAACCCCTGAATTGTGTGTTTGTCCCTAGGGGGAGACAGGAGCTCCCGGGCTCCCTGGTGCAATTGTGAGTTTGACCTTTGACCTGTTGCTGCTGTTTCTGCTTCCAGCACACACGCAGTGCTTCACAGTATACACATGCACAGCACAAATACTATGACAGTAAATACCATCAATAATATTAATGCTGTTATGTTGGACCACAGGGACAGAAGGGAGAGCCTGGTGAGCCTGGCCCTGATGGACTATCAGGAGAGAATGGCATTGATGTAAGAGCCCTTGGTGTGTGTGTGTGTGTGTGTGTGTGTGTGTGTGTGTGTGTGTGTGTGTGTGTGTGTGTGTGTGTGTGTGTGTGTGTGTGTGTGTGTGTGTGTAAGAGAGAGAGAGAGTGAGTGTACTTTTGTGTATCATCATTTGTCAACATTTTTAAATGAAGGACTACATCCATTCATACACTAGTGTGATAAAATGCCTCAGTGCACCTGTGGGTGTGAGAATGAGAGTACTTTTGTGTGTCATAATTTGTCAACATTTGTGTATAAGTATGAAATATCTCAGTGCACCTGTTTGTGTGTGTGTGTGTGTGTGTGTGTGTGTGTGTGTGTGTGTGTGTGTGTGTGTGTGTGTGTGTGTGTGTGTGTGTGTGTGTGTGTGTGTGTACTATGCATGTGTCTGTATAACCATTAGAAAATGAGTTAGGGTATATGTGTACATTCATGTTTCACATGCAAGAGTGCCCGTTAATGTGTGTGTGTGTGTGTGTGTGTGTGTGTGTGTGTGTGTGTGTGTGTGTGTGTGTGTGTGTGTGTGTGTGTGTGTGTGTGTGTGTGTGTGTGTGTGTGTGTGCATCTAAAACAAATTTGCATCTGTCTGTCTGCGTGAATTAACAAGAGGAAATGCTGGAAGGAAGTGCACCTGTGTGTGTGAGAGTCCATCTTATTGCTCAGTGCCTCAGTGCATTGGAACATAATGGCTCTCACCGCGTCTCACGCGGGAGAGTTGCGTTATGTGAACTGAGTGACCAGGGTGAGGGCAGCTGCATCTCCCAGGGAGAGACGCACACATACGGGTCCTGTAAGTGCAGCTGTAGCGCTTTCTGAACACCAGGTAGACTGCCCGCCACAGCTGCTGCCTCCGTTATCCGCTCCCAGGGGAATCGAGAGACTCTCACACACACACCCACAGGAGGGCACATGATTACACACACATACGTTCATGCACGCACGCACTCACACACACAAACACGCACATACACAGGAGGTCAAATTATTACACACACACATTCATGCATGCACTCACAAACTTAAATTAAATACACACGGTTACACACGCATTATAACACACACACACACACACACACACACACACACACACACACACACACACACACACACACACACTAAACACTAAACACTAAACACATGGGCATACACGCGTTCACATTCCAAAAGGGATTTGTCCAGTAATCTGTACCGGAATCTCCTTTCCCTCGTTAGAGACCCTTATTATTTAGATGGCGCACGTCAGGTCCAATCAAACACGCTCATTGGGCCGTGCCATGACTTGAGAGTCACATGCAACCTTCAAAGGAGTACTAGCCAAGACGACTACACTTCTCCTCTTCTAATATATGTGTTTGTCTGTGTCCTCCTCCCTCTGTGTCTCCTCCCTATCCCAGGGTTTGATTGGTGCTAAGGGCGACCGTGGCCCAATCGGAAGCCCCGGACCCAAGGCAAGTGTGTCCATACAGACTCTGTCACACACACATGCGTGCCACGCACATGATGGCTTAGTGTAGACATCCCATCATATAAAGCCATCAGTGTTCATGGCTATAGAGTCTACTCTAAACTTTCTATCCTTTAGAATGTGATTTGAATTTCCTGTAGGCCTATAGAATTGATAATGTGTTTTTGTGTAATGCAATACCAAACAAAACAACTAAAGTTTTATATTGAACCTTTGAAGATTAATATCCACCTTCCATGACAAATGCAGCTATTGAGTGCACAAGCGATCTATAAGAACGGGCTTTATAACGGGCTGTTGGGTTCACTGTGAAAGTCCTAATGTTGCGCATCGCCCCCTGCAGGGTCAACCCGGACCTAGCGGCGAGCCCGGTCCTCCTGTGAGTACACCGCCTCGTGTCACATGACTACTCATATCCAATCCATGGTCAGGTTAAGATACGCTCCACTTTGTGCCACCGCTATCAGCTCACCTCAGAGTGGTGCTGTCAATATCGAGGCGGTCCGTGTTCGGCCCGTTCCCATTGCCTGCGGAACCAGTGCAATGCAACAGGCCTTCCCAAATCTAATATTTTTTCAGCCGTGCTTTGAAGGCACACCAGCTGGTGCCTCCTGTTGCTGTTTGTATTAGCAACTGGTGTACTGTGCCAAAGGGGTGTTGCTACGGGCTCTCTGGCTTCACTCTTTGGAAAGACATGAAAGTAAATGAAAAGGGACCAAAAACAAAAAAATGAACAAATGCTTGTGTCTTTGAGTGCGGGTGTGATGGTAGGGCCCCGCGGGAGACGGCGGAACCGGATCTGGCTGGACCCCGCATCGGCCAACCGAAGGGTACACAGAAGTGGCGTCATTTCATTTCCCCTCCATTAGCCAGAGAAGGCCGGGAAAGGGAGATGGAAGAGACGCACCTGTTAGAGAGGGATTGGCCGCCAGAGGTGCAGCGGCGCGTTGGATCTGGATGGAATTGACACTTAATTTAGTTCGGGCCTGCCCCTTTGGCCGTATTCAAGTAATCTCAGCATGCTTTGTGCTCCGGTATAGTCGCATGAAAATGAACGAAATGCGGGTTCTCTGAGGCAGAGCCCGTCAGACAGAGAGTGATTGAGTGAGAGTGTGTGTGTGTGTGTGTGTGTGTGTATGAGTGAGTGGGTATTTTTCTTAAATTGAAAATCGTACCCAAAGGAACCAGGCCTGTATAATGGTGGGAGGGCTATGCATGGCCACAGACCAGTTGCAGTAGGTCAAACTGACCACTAGGTGGTAATGTGTCCCCACTTATTCCCAGACACTAGCCGTCAGGTATGTTCAGACACGAGACCAGAGTCACCCAATGACATGGTTGACTGCGATACCATTAGTGAAATCCTTTGTTCCGAATTAACAGCCCACTGTTTGTGCGTGGGTCCAAGTTTGTGTATGTGTGTGTTTGTCCGGGCTTGTGTGTTTGTTGCCGCGATGTACTTCTATATCAGGCGGCTTCACGCTACACAACCCGAGAGATAAGCGTTCACCCCGCGGGTGTGTCTGGCTCAGAGAAAGCTTACTTTTCTTAATTACTTTGTTTAGAATTCATTTCCAGGAGAAGACACGACAAACACCAACTGATTGCTTTCACACTGTTTCCTTTTCTATTTTCCTAGTCATAAACACACACACACACACACACACACACACACACACACACACACACACACACACACACACACACACACACACACACACACACACACACACACACATACCCATGAACCACTGTTTGCCATGCACTCTGACAATGTATACAATGCCTTGTTTAATTGCTGCCCGCATGTTATTAATTGGGCTTATCCCGTTTAAATCGGATATGCCCTGGACTTTGATACAGATTGGTTGCGCTTGTTGTCGTTTAACCCTCTTAACCACTCTGACCCTTCTCCCCGACAGGGCCCCGGGCTGCCCGGACTGGCTGTAAGTAACTACCTTGTTGGGTTTGATCCTTGGCATTGTTCAAATACCGGTACAGTAACGTGGTGCTGGTTCAATTGTACTCTCTGATTGGGGCAACGTCTCTCTCTCTCTCTCTCTCTCTCTCTCTCTCTCTCTCTCTCTCTCTCTCCCTCTCTCTACCTCTCTCTCTACCTCTCTCTCTCTCTCTACCTCTCTCTCTCTCTCTCTCTCTCTCTCTCTCTCTCTCTCTACCTCACTCCCTCCCTCCCTCTCCCCCTCCCTCCCTCCCTCCCTCCCTCCCTCCCTTCCTCTTGTTCTACAGGGTGCCGCCGGGTCCATAGGCCTTCCTGGTGAGATGGGCCTTAGTGGATCCAAGGTAGGCCGCCACCCCCCTTTTTCCTCATTTTGTCCTGCACCACTCCAACCCTAACTACAAACTCTGTGTTCAACTCCATCCTCCTCCGAATACCCTTCACACTGCATAATCCCCTCCTCCTCTTCCCACAGGGAATCCTGGGGTCCCCTGGAGCCCCCGGTGTCCCCGGACCCCCTGGGAAGCCAGTAAGTTTTCTTTTGTTCAGCGCTCTGCATACATCGGCCCCCAGCCCGGCCCTCCTCCTCCTCTCCTGATATTTTCTTTTGTGCCTTTATATATAACTCTGCAGTGTCCTTGGCGCGCCAAACCCCAGAGCCTAAAGCCACCCAACGAAAGCCAAAGCACTTAGCTCCTTCGGGCATAAATCTCTTATCTGTCGCCGGGCGTTTCTGATTGATGTCAAATGTGCGATGGAGAGTGATGGACTCTATTAGCGGGAGATTAACGAGGCTGCTTTTGAGAGAAAATGAGAGATTTGTGAGCTAGCGGGACAGCTGCTAATCGTCTGTAATCATTAAAAGTGGCGTACCAATCGTCGCCGGGGGTTGATTGATTAGGAGGGATGCTATCTGCTATCATGTGGTGGATGCTGGAACACACTTAGCCATTGGGCTGATTGCCTCTAGCTTCTCAGAGTGAAGATCACGCCCCCTGTGGCCCCGGTTCTGGTCAGCAGTTCAACTGTGTTCCCTGGGACATATTGTGTTGTGGATCAGCCAATCAGAGATCCCTTTTGTTAATTGTGTCCATACACATAGCTTACATTGTGAGTAGACTGACCTAACTTATATTCTAACTCATTGACATACCTGACTTACCTAGCACGCTGCTCACTTGCCTACCTACTCACTCTTCTCGCCTTCTCGCTTATCGACCACTCCCTACCGAGTCCCTCACTTGCCCACTGACTCAGTGCCCTACCTGTCTACGTTTAGAACCACAACTCAAAGCCTCCTGCACCTGATCACCTACTCCCTTACGCACTCGGCTACCTGCTTCCTCGCCTACTTCCTTGTTTACCTAATGTCGAGCCCAGCTCCTCCCCTGCCCGGCCCACCAGGGTGGGCCGGGCGGGGGAGGGTAGGCATGGTTCCCGCGGGTCCTTAAAAAGTCTTAATTTTTTTTGTGTAAAATTAAGGCCATAAATTGTCTTAAATTTACTGTAAATTTGCTCTAGGTATTACATTTTGCAGAGGGTTTTTAAAGACTAGGGGAAATTGTCGCGCACAACAAATCACCTAGTGCGTCTTTTAATTACGGCATTTTCAGGAGTTTTACGTTACGTTAACGTTGACGTCAGTCATCGGGGGGGCGGTCGCGTCTGCAGCCTGCAGCTGCGTCTGTAGGCTAACCTGCTGGCGCTACTTTTAGCTAGTGACGGTTGACATGATTAGGCCAACTTGCGCTACTTTCAGGATGGGACAGTGCAAATTCAATGAGAAATGGTTTGAGGAGGATAGGGAGTAGGATGGGGAGTAGGATAGGGAGTAGGATGGGGAGTAGGATGGGGAGTAGGATGGGGAGTAGGATGGGGAGTAGGATGGGGAGTAGGATGGGGAGTAGGTGAGAGACGGGGGACGGCGGGGACGGCGGGGGGGGGGACGCTTTGGCAGCTCTGCCGAGAGTAATGCTCTCGGCTCGGGGGAGTGTATTTGTTTTGCTTTAGTGCTGTCCTCGGGTAAATGAAGTCCCGTTAGATCAGTGAGCTGTCTCATCCGACCGCTGCCGGAATACATCAGCGCGGCGCGGGGCGCACCCTTTACACTTTACATCCGTCCATAAACACACACGGACACACAGACACACACACACACACATGGATGGATGGATGGATGGAGGGAGAAAGGGGGATGGAGAGACACGCATTAAAAAAGAAAAGTGCTGGCTCAGCACTCGTTCCCTGCAGCTCTGATTCACTCTGATTCTATCTATCCGTCCATCCATCCATCCACCCATCCGTCCCTCCCTCTCTCCTTCCTTCCCTATCTCTCTCTGTCTTTCTCTTTCACTCTTGTCAATATCATCTATCTATCTATCTCTCTCGTGTCAATATTATCTATCTCTGTCTGTCCTGAATCCCTGTCCATTATGGCTGTCTGTCATTCTGTCCGTCCATACTTCCTGTATGTTCACTGTCCGTCCATGCCTCCTGTTCACTGTCTGTCCTCCCCGCTATCAGGGCCCCCCAGGGAAGTTCCTTGGTGCAGAGGAGGGCAGTGCAGGCTTCCAGGTAAGTTACGCTGACATTTTCTTCCGCTTTTTTTTGTTAATATTCTTACCCTCCCCGAACCTTCAATTGACAGCTCTTCCCTATTTGAAACAATCTCCTCTCTCTCTCTCTCTCTCTCTCTCTCTCTCTCTCTCTCTCTCTCTCTCTCTCTCTCTCTCTCTCTCTCTCTCTCTCTCTCTCTCTCTCTCTCTCTCTCTCTCTCTCTCTCTCTCTCTCTCTCTCTCTCTCTCCCTCTCTCTCTCCCTCTCTCTCTCCCTCTCTCTCCCCTCCACAGTGTCCAACTAATTGTCCAGCCGGCCCTAAGGGCCCACAGGGCCTCATGGGAGTCAAGGTTGGTACCGTGGTATCTTGCGCTCGCCGAACGATAAGCAAACTCTGCTCTCGACCAATTATTTCGTGGTCGTTGTCGGTGTCATTTACCAAAGAAAACTGCTGACTCATTGTGTTGCAGGGACACAAAGGGCGCTCAGGGATCCTGGGAGACTCCGGCAGCATCGGGAAACTGGTGAGCCAATCCACTCCACCCGCGGGTTTTTTATTTTTTTGGAGGCTGTTAATCCAGAGTTGGTTTCCCGCAAAGAGTTTGTTAATTTTTTTTTTTGGGGTGGGCTCCCCCTTTAATAGAGTTGGGACCCCACAAAGGTAGTGTGACAAAAAAAGAACAGCGCGCACACACACACACTCACAATTACACATTTACACACACACACACAAACACACTTACAAATTGACACACACACACACACACACGCACACACACTTACACATTTTACACAAAAGTGCTGCAACACATTCTGGCACGGGCGTGTGGTATTACACACGCGCGCACCATTCAAGGCCAGCGGTGGCGAGGATTAGCTCTAATGAAGCCCCCCGAGGAACATGACTGGCACTAATCTGGCTGTGATTAGTCAGGCCTGCCGTTGGCCCCGCAGTCAGCAGCGAGCCAGATGAAAAATATAAAAAAAAGGAAAGAAGAGCCAGGTACATGAAGGGCAGGATGAGACGTCCAGGGTTAGCTTAGCCCTGCCACCTCGCGGTATTAGGCAGAGCTAATGAGCACACATTGGGCTCAGGGAGGGCAGTGAGTATGGTCCCCGGAATTAGCCCCTGATCTGTCCTCTCCCACACACACACATGCATATATACACACACATATACAGATACACATACACATACATACACATACACACACACACGCATGCACACACTGTCTTTTGGCACTGCTTAGACATTCAGAGGAATGACAATACCCAACACCCTACACATCTATTTTGCACCTTACTCTCCAAGGTAGGCTGCTGGCCTTTTTTTTAGGACCGACTGTTTAGCTCTCTGGAAATGGTGTTTAGATTTCAACCTGTAAACATACTCCTTGGTTCCCCGTTGTTTTCGTGGCGTTCATGCAGAGTCCGGTCAGCACTGGCCTAAAATAATTTGGCGAACGCATGAATTGGTCGAAGGCTCGAGACGACAGAGCTGACCGGCGAAGCTCCTACCCTCTTTTAAGACAGAGTGCCTCGGGAACCCTAATCTAGTTCACATTCACTAAATGTCACGGCTCAGAGCGCGCACCTGTTCCTGGGGAGAAGAGGTGCTTTGTGGAACGGAGGCGGTCATTGTGCCCTTTTCTCTGCCTTCTTTTAGGGCACCAAAGGAGAGACGGGCATCTCTGGAGAGCAGGGCATTCCAGGACCACCGGTACGCACAAGAAAGGAGCCCTGACTCCTGGTTCATCCTCGTCCTCTTCATCTACCTCTCTATCGATCTATTCCCTCGCCCTGTTCCCTTCTTTCTTCTGTTTTATTGTCGTCTTCGGAACTCCTCACGAGGAAACTCCATTCGTGTCTCTTCCTCCCCCCCTCCTGCATGGATAACATACTACCGATACAATTTAGTTATAATGTATTTTCTATATTTCATCGTGGCCCTTTGCGAGCCACGCGACGATGGTTCTCGCCAACTCTCTCTCTCCCTCTCTCTCCCTCTCTCTCTCTCTCTCTCTCTCTCCCCCCCTCTCTCCCCCGTCCCTTGCTCGCTAAGGGTCCAATGGGCCTGAGAGGCTACCCAGGAATGATGGGCCCCAAAGGGGAAGCGGTGAGTACTAACTGGGCCTTGGTCCATTTTTCATCCCATCGCACACACACACACACACACACACACACACACACACACACACACACACACACACACACACACACACACACACACACACACACTTCTTCAAACACATCTCCCCAATCCCCCCCCCCCTCTGGTTCCTCCTTGGGAACAAGTCCTACCGTACGCTCAGTCCTAGAACGATGCACAGCAAGTCGTCCCCTGAACACAAACACTATCCATTACCCAGCAATGGGGACGCATGGAAATGATGCTAACACAAATCTCAGCTCGTCTAATGAGTCGGTTGGTGCTGTTGGGGTCGGCGGATGGGCTGGGGTGGGGGTTTGGGGGTTTGGGGTGGTGAGGGGGGGGGGTGTCCGGGGTCCGCCGCCGCCTCCATCTGTAGTTAATGATCCACTGCAGTCGTTCGTCTTACTGTTATCGTCAGGCCATCACGTTAGCCAAGTTAGAAGACGCGAGGCTCGATGCCAAAGCCGGAGCCGACGGCCGCATGTTTGTCCATGGCGCTGGGTTGGGGTGGTCGTTGTGTAGCGGCCATTAGCGGACCTAGCCAAGCGCTAATGACCCCTAGATTACGTGAAGGAGTGATTAACATAACACAGCATTCTTGCTGATCCCCGTGATGGATGCCAGCGTTTTTAGTTTTTTGTGTTCCTTTTTTTTGTTATATTCAGGGCCCTCGTGGCTACAAGGGCATCACAGGGCCCGTAGGCATCCCAGGACCCCCGGTAAGTAATAACACACACACACACACACACACACACACACACACACACACACACACACACACACACACACACACACACACACACACACACACACACACACACACACACACGTACACACAATCTTGTTCACTAACAAGCGTGTACACACAGAAACACGCACACTCACAAACAGACAAACACAACACAGACACAAATTATTTAAGTGTTTCTCTGTCCTACAGGGCGAGGAGGGACCTCAGGGACCGCCTGGAGAGTCCGGAGATAAGGGAGTC
This sequence comes from Gadus macrocephalus, assembly GCF_031168955.1. Classification (NCBI taxonomy): domain Eukaryota; kingdom Metazoa; phylum Chordata; class Actinopteri; order Gadiformes; family Gadidae; genus Gadus; species Gadus macrocephalus. Next base: position 11,141,860 of record NC_082403.1, read on the forward strand.
GTGGTGGGTGACCTCAGAAAATTCCCCACTCTGTGATTCATTTCCTCCTCGAGTTTTCCTCTAGAAAAGCCCCCGATGTGGGAAGGCAACGATGGGCAGCACAGTTTGAGCCGTCTATTGACGCCGTGTTGAGCAATGGGTGTAAAAACTCTGCTGGCGATGACTGTGTTGATGCTTTTATTCAGGGCGGTCGAGGAATTCAAGGCCCGCATGGAGCAGTCGGGAAAAAGGGAGAAAATGTAAGTATACCAAAATAAAATCGAAAATGGAGACTGACGGATAATTGTGCTTATGACCTTAAATGTATTAAAAAAATCTTCAATTTTTCGGTGCTTTTCTTATGATTCAGGGCCTGCCCGGGATCGATGGGAAGGACGGAACACCAGGAATTCCTGGCATTAAGGTAGCAAAAAATAACCGTGGAGCCCGATGGGGAAATTTGTGTGACTTTTCCACTTCAACCTTGGTCAACCTGATAATGTACGATCCTCTCTTTCTGTCTGAACCCAGGGAGGTCCGGGCCAGGCTGGCAGGCCAGGCCCGTCCGGAAACCAGGGAACAGCGGTGAGTAATAAGGCTGTGTGTGTGTGTGTGTGTGTGTGTGTGTGTGTGTGTGTGTGTGTGTGTGTGTGTGTGTGCGTGTGCGTGTGTTTTCATGTATTTGTGGGTACCTGCATGTCTTTCTCTCTCATGCACGTGTGCCCACTTATATGCAGGCAAATGTGTGTCTGTGCGTGTGTGTGTGTGTGTGCTCGTGACAATGAATCTGGGCATCTAACTCTCTCCCAGTGGTAGCCCCATCAGTTCTCCTATGCTAATCCGAGTGCCACATTGGAACACGACAACACCGGTCACCACTAAAGCATTCCGTGTGCAACCAGCCCTCATGATGCGAGAGGCCGATTGTTGCCCAGACCACGTAGCTGAGGCTGGGCTGCTCTGCTTTGCCCAACGCTAGCACAGAGCAGAGCCGAATGGAGGCTCCGCACACACACACACACACACACACACACACACACACACACACACACACACACACACACACACACACACACACACACACACACACACACACACACACACACACACACACACACACACACACACACACACACACAGAAGCCGGCGGGTGATTTTAGTTGATTTATGTTCTGGGCACTCTTCCAGGTTAACAGTGACCCCCCGTGACCCGGACTGTTTAAGTATTTAAACCACCTTGAAATAGCACTCTGCCACCCAGCACACGCCATTGATCATCATTCCACCGTGTGTGTCCGCATTGGTGGATCGTTTTCTCTGTTTGTGTGTGTGTATGATAGTTTTCATGTGTGTGTGGTTTTATATTTATTTCTGGCTGTGTGTTAATGCGTGTCATATATCTGTGTGTGAGTCTGTATGTTTAGGTGTGTGTGTGTTTATGTGTCTTAGTTTATGCGTGTGTGCTCCTGTGTTTCTGTTTGTGTGTGTGTGTGTGTTTGAGTGTGTCAGAGAGTTTCTCTGTATGCTTCAGTATGTATGTTTTGAGCCTGTGTGTGTGTGTGTGTGTGTGTGTGTGTGTGTGTGTGTGTGTGTGTGTGTGTGTGTGTGTGTGTGTGTGTGTGTGTGTGTGTGTGTGTGTCTGTGTGTGTGTGTGTGTGTGAGCAGGGTTTGTGCCACGCAGGCGCTACGGTGACACTGACGCGACTGCAAACTCACACGGCGTAAAACTAGACCCATCCCAAACGGGACCAGCTCTCTGTCTGGGGACTACATATCACTTTGGACGAATCACCGGCCCAACACACACACACATGCACACAAACACACGCAGACACTCACTCCTCCTTTTATGTCCTGTGTTTTGTGTGACACACCGGCTTAGCAAAGACTGTAATTCGGATAAATCCCACAGAGCCCGTTTCCCTGGAAACAAACGGAAAAGGCCAAGGTTTTAGTCCACAACGTCGGTAATGGCAGCCTCGCCTTAAAGCGCGTCACCCCGGAGCTCTTAAGGGATTTACAGCGATGCATCTTTACCGCCCTCGGTTATGCATCACGCGGATTACGGCCCTTTTGAAAGGGTCGGAGCGGGGGGCGGGCGGGGATGGTCAGACGATTATGATCCTCTTGACATTTCCATATTGTTCCCTCCCCGTTTGGTCGCCGTGGTAATGTCTTTAAGCCGCTTAATGCATTCCAGTGGCTGGCGTGTTTTGTTTTCTCGAAAATATTCCCCGACTGTAGCACAGCTCTCTCTCTCTTTCTCTATGGGACCCGAGAGGTAATAAAATAAGCACTGGGGGACGGGGGAGAAAATAAATAACTTTTTTGGAATTTAAATGAGATGCTAACTCTCACATTTGAATATAAATGATCTTAAGAATGCGGCGCTCTCTTAAATATGGAAGGTAAAGTGGAAGTTTCACTTTACAAATCAAACAGGCATGGCCGATTCCCCACAGGATAGACAATGCATTCAATCTGCCCAATTATTCTAAATCCCTAGCGGGATTTATTCCAGGGACAAATAAGCCTCTAGTCTGAGAACACCTTGTGTACAAATATTTATGTGGCATTACCAAACAACACTTTCGCAGCATCGATTCTGTGCCAGGAATATCCATTACCTAAACAAAATCACATCCAATTTGAAGACAGGTCCCATTGTGGAAATCGGCACTCTGTTTTCCTGTGTCAGGTCGGCACATATAAACACATGAGGGTACAACTAAAGGGAAAAAGTGGTCCTGAACTGCATCTTCAATCTAACTCTCTCCCTCTCTTAGGGATTGCCCGGAAGCCCAGGCACAAAGGGGGGACCTGGAGACACGGTGAGGCCCTGTACATCGTTACTCCCATTAGATCACACATGCGTGCGTCCTTTCATGCATTATTAAAACTTGTGTCAATTCCTCATTCCACCTACAGGGGGAGGCAGGACCCAGGGGACATGTCGGCATGGCAGGCGCCCCCGGACCGCTGGTAAATACGCCAATCAGACATCACAGACTGTTGCCTGCATTCAAATCCAATCCGTCAACCTCTCCACGCGTCAAAATAACGACAACGATTTCACCATTTATATGCTTCAGGTGTATCGCTTTATACTACGTTCGAAAGAGAGTCCATTGAGTGCTGTGGTTCCATACTGTGTGACTGATGCTAACTGACTGTTCTGCTGTCTCCTTCTCTCTCCCTCTCCTCCCCCTCTCTCCCTCTCCCCTTCCAGGGCGAGCCCGGTCTCCCGGGCGTCATTGGCATGGAGGGAGTCCCGGGACCCAAGGTACCTGGTGCCGAAGTACTCCTCATGTCAACACCTGCAGCCGTGTGTGTGAATATGTATGTGTGTGCGTTATGCACCTCCTGAGCCTTCTTCCTCTCCTGCAGGGAGACAGAGGAGAGCGGGGACCGGTAGGCGCGCAGGGAATCGTCGGCAAGGCAGTGAGTAAACAACACAAAAACAACACGACGCACACACACATCATCTCCTCTGTAGCTTCTATACCCTCCACTATCTCCAGCGTTACGCTGTCCGTATAGCTCACCGTGTTGCTCTGGACCATTCTTCTCCACAGGGAAACAAGGGAGAGAGGGGGCCCATCGGAGTCCCCGGGGCCCAAGGCCTCTCCGGGACCAAAGGAGACAAGGTGTGTGACTGTGCGGTTGTGTGTGATTATGCGGTTGTGTGTGTGTGTGTGTGATGCTGTCTCCGAGATCACACTCGTAAACACATATACGCATCTTCCTAGGTCTGTGGCTGTCTGCGGTCCCGACTCTTGTGTTGTGATCAAAGCGTACGAATACTGCGGTATAAATGTGCCCTTTAGAGGGCAGTGTTTACCCGTGAAAGGGTGGCCCACAGAGCCTCCACAGTAAATCAAAGAATGTGCAAGGGCTCAGGCAATATAAATGATAATCTCGCAGTCATCATCTCCCTAGTTTTAGAGATGAAACTACATCCTTCTTACTTTGAGATATCTGGCGTATCCAGCTTGAATCAGTAGCCCCTTTTTTCTTGTTTTTCTTCCCGCTTTTTCCCTCTCAGGACTCGGTATCCAAGATTTCAGCATATTTATGACTAACGCCATGTCTCTCTTTTCAGGGTTTCCAAGGGAAAGTTGGAGCAAAGGGGGACTTTGTGAGTATAAAGGGCAGCATTTTAAAAAGAGGATCTATCTGCAGTGCCCACGTCGCTTTAAAGCACAGCCATCTTTTGTCGTAAACACACACACGCACACACACGGACATCCCCTCAATCTCACTCTGCTTGTCTCCAAAGGGTGACCCCGGTGTGGAGGGACTCGCCGGGGAGAAAGGAGAAAAGGTAAATAACATCACCTTGTCGTGGGGATGACAATATACAGAGAAGGAGATTAGGATAATCTGTCACCAGCAGCCACAACACTCTTCAGTCAACCCTACAGTCCCCTAAAAATGCAAGGAGCTTGTTTGAATCATGGTACTGTCAGAAGCGAGCAGAAAGACGCTATCATCTCGCTGGCAAATGTACGATTTAAAAACAAAACAAGCACAACAACAGGGGCTGTGAATATGCATTTGGGATGGGGGGGGGGGAGAGAAAAAAGAAATGACGGTATCAAATGAGGCAGGGGCTTGACAGCGAGTTAATGAGCCGAGCCAAGATGGCTGATGTGGCGTGCTTAAGACGTTCTTCCTTGGATGCACGCGCTGGGTCTTTGGTATGATCCACTCCGCTCTCGTTCCCTCTCTGAGGTAAGAGACCAGGTAAACAGGACAAATGATGATTGATCTTGATTTTGTTTTTTATTTTTCGCACAGGGTTTGTCTGGGGAACCCGGACCTAAAGGCCAGGTGAGTTTCTTCGGGATGACGGATGTTTAGTGTCAGATGGACATGTGTTCAGACCCAACCCTTCCCTTCCATGGTCCTCTCCTCCTACTTCTAATACCACTCTCCAGCATTTTCATTTGTTGACCTTTTACGTTGCTTCATGATATCGAATATTACTCCCTGCATTGATAGAGTAACTGCAGTTGTATTTTTTAGCTCAAAATTATATGACAGTAATTCGAGCTCTGGTTTGAACGGAAGTTGACAAAGACAAACTCTGTTGATTATCACACCTTATCACAGCTTCACACCTACTAAAACGGAACTCATCGTTTTATACGTTTGTTTGGATCAGTACAGTTTTATCTCTACAAGTATAATATCCTCATTTTAATCAGATCAGGCATTGAAAATGTAACCAACAGTCGCGAAATGAGTTGTTATTGTTTAGTTGTCATTGTTGAGTTATGAGTTGTCATGTTGTAAAGACTTGAAATAGTTGTCAAGTGTTGTCAACTTGTCATGAAACAATGATGCATATTCTTCAATACAGCTGAAGAAGGAAGCCTAGTTTCTACATTTTAGTGACCCATTTGGCCGATTGGCTCAAACGTTCAGTTCAACATCTCTTTTTTCTCCCTCCACTCCCTTCCTTCATCAGCAAGGAGTGAGGGGTGAGATGGGTTTCAACGGACCCACAGGGGACTCCGGTAAGCCAGGAGACCAGGGGCCACTCGGCCTCCCCGGCCCCAGGGGACTGGGCGGCGAGAGAGGAGTGGCAGGCATGCCCGGCATTGTGGGAGCCAGCGTGAGTTCAGAGGACATGCTACGCCTGATGTTGCTAGTCTATACTGATGTTACCAGGCCATGCTAATAGTTCGCTTTGCTAATGACACTATGCTATGCTAAAGATATATAGCATACCTCCTTATGCCAGTATGCTAACGAGAATGCTATGCTAATGACACTACGCTGTGCTAAAGATATGCAGCATAGCTCATTATGCTAGCTACTCCTTCCTATCCTCTTTTAAATGATTTGTTAACTCAAGCTGCACATAGAATGAGTAAACAAATCAAGTGGCTTGATAACTGTTTGTTAACCTTTTTCATAGGGAGACATTTCTGTTACTTCTTGCGCTCAGCCGACATTTCAGTCCACAGCCGAGTCTATTTGAGATGCTCAACCTGTGCTCTCCCCCCTCCACCCCCTCTCTCTCTCTCTCTCTCTCTCTCTCTCTGTCTCTCCAGGGACGGGATGCGTCTGACCAGCACATCATCGAAGTGGTGCTGAAGATGTTGCAGGGTGAGCTCGCTGATGCACTCGCCTCTGGTGTCCATCGGAGAGATTAAATGAGCTCATTCCAACAAAACCTTTCATCTCCCCGGCGCAATCAAGTCGGCTCCGCCAACACATTTAATCAAAATGGTTTCTCGGAGCAATAATGACATCTCCCCATCTTCACCCCGCAGAGAGGCTGGCTGCCGTGGCGGTGAGCGCCAAGAGGGCCGTGCTCGGCGGAGCGGGTGTGATGGGACCCCCCGGCCCGCCCGGACCCCCGGGACCGACCGGCTCTCAAGGGCCCCACGGCCACACAGGGGCCCGAGGCATCCCCGGCATCTTCGGCGGCCCGGGACAGATCGGCAACACCGGACTCAAAGGTAAGCTAGGTAGTTAGGTAGTGGCATCGCCTCGGAAACGAAATGCCACCCAGAGTTGAGTTTGTCACTTCTGTAAATGTGATGTGTTTGGAAGCAACAAACTAAAGGTAAAGCGTATTTAGATCCTTGGATATGATTTGTTCACACTATTGTCTAAAAAGAGGCTAGCAGGCTGTGTGTTAGCCTATTGATGCGAAGGAAGCAGTGACACAAACCTACCTACAGGTTTTTGTAGGTTCTCAATTGGGTGTATAGCACTATTCTTCAAATGACCTAACCAAAAGCAAAACAAAACCAACCACTGGGACAACCCTATAATCTATACCACTATTTGCATCACTTGATCAACCAACAACCCAACTTCTCCCCTTGCCTCCCCTAGGAAAGAGAGGAGCGAAGGGAGAGAGAGGAGACCCAGGCAGACCTCACCCCGGTGCGCCAGGACCTCCAGGAATACCCGGTAACACACACACACACACACACACACACACACACACACACACACACACACACACACACACACACACACACACACACACACACACACACACACACACACACACACACTTTTACCCTTCTGTCACATAATAGTGTGAAGGGGATGCCACATGATGCATCAAATGGTCCATAAAGGGGGCAAAATAAAAGGCGTTGGGCATTGTGAACCCAACCGCGGGCTGCGTTTGGAGGGAGGCAGAGCATGTGCAGGGTTTCGCTGAATCCACCACAGCCCTGCCCCCAGGAGACGCCGCTCAGAGGAGTTTGAAAAGCTTCATTAACTTTAGTCATTTAACAGATGCTGTCGGTGAATCAAAGAGGGCCGCAACAGCACAGATATAAAATCAAACAGCGGTTAACACACATTTGCATAACTATGCCTGTGTGCACACGCGCACACATACACATGCGCACAAAACACACACACACACACACACACACACACAGACATACACACATTCATACACACACATACACACACAGACACACGTTTTGTAACTGTAGTTTTATGAAGAGGTAAGAGATCCACTATATAATCAGAACTGTGTCAGGCCGTTTTCAGCCCATTTTATTTGCCATTTGCGTTTTAGGTCGCCGTTTGAATATTATTATAATTAACAACCTACACTTACTGAATTTACAATACAGGAATAATGATGGATTTCATCCAAAAACGCCTGAGAGGTGCTCAGTGACCAACACACACACACACACAGACACACACACACACACACACACACACACACACACACACAGGTACGTACCCCTCTGTCCCTCTGGGTCCTAACGCGCGGACCCTTCCTCCTCCACAGGAGCGGCCGGCATCGACGGCGTGGCCCGGGACGGCAGGCCGGGCGAGAGGGGCCCCCAGGGCGCGGCGGGCGTAGCAGGGCTCCCAGGCAGGGCGGGCCCCACAGGTCTGCTCGGGTACTGCGAGGCCGCCATGTGCCTGGCTGCCTCGGCCTACACCTCCCCCAGACTACAGGACGCCAGCAGGATCAAGGGCCCCGGCAACTAAAACATGAAGAGAAGAAGAAAAAGGAGCGCTCAGCAGATTCCTTCTTTTAAATACCTTGGAGAACGAGGCAAGATGTGGGCGACGGAGAGAGAGGGAAGATTAAGAGGCGGACGACTCCACTCAAAAAAGCAATACACATAAGGGCTGGTGTGGCTTGGGGGTTTGGGTGGGGATGAGTGTGGTTTTGTGTGTGTGTGTGTGTGTGGTAGGGGGGGGAGGATAGGGGGCGATACTGATGTGAATGACATTGCCCCCCCTTGTGGCATCCTAAAAAAGTTGTAGTTGTTGGGCGTACTCCAATTTGAAATGAACCCCAGCTTTTCACTATGGCTTGACAGCCGATCATTGATGATGATCCTCCCCCTGGATTGGACGATGCCAGCGTCAATCACTTCCCAAATGTCCTGTCCCCAAGCTCCACAGATGTAACACGTTAGTCACCCAACACGACCATGGTATATCCAGGCCGAGATCCAACCTCAACTCTTGCCCTTTCCTATATACTTTGATCACGTCACAATGATGTTGTTTTTGTTTATATAAATGCAATTGTATATTTTCATTCCATTTTTGACACCAGAATCGTGACATTGACCCCTGCTGCCTGATAAAGTGTGCAAAACAAGGACAAATAAATGATTGCAATCTGAACTATCAGACCTGAACGATGTAATTTCTAAAAATGGATGGATCAAACATACAAGTCTGTAGGCTTCAGCGAAATCGGTTTTATTTTTTACCTCATGTGTACTCCCCCTCTCCCCTCCTTCCTTTTTTTCCATCTAAGTCTCATTTTAGAAACTACATGCTTCATCTCTTCTTCCTGTTGCCTGGCAACAGCATATCCCGACGGGTGCTCCCCTCTCCCACAATGCAGTGCTGTAAATCTTTGTAAATGTGTGTTGATTATTATGTAGAGGAAGAAGAATGGGTTATGATATGCACCGGCAGAAATCCTGTGTTAATGAATTCTGTGTTTAACATTTTCCTCAGCCATAGCTGCCAAAATAATAATAAATACAAAAATAATCAGCTCATCAGTAAGATTGTGCCGACTTTACCACTGTCGACGTTCTACAAGGTGTCAACGCGGTTCTTTGTTTCTTCAATGACTTATTTTCATTTACAAAAAGCTATTTATTGTTCATAATATTAAATCGTCTGTAAAGTATATTTCTTTTTTTCCTCCCTTGTCCTGGATGTTGAGGCCAAACCGTCAATAAAGAGGAAGCCTTTTGTAAAAAGACAATGTTCTGCTCCATTATATGTGAAAGAGAGCGAGAGCAATGGCTGAGGCCACAGTAAACCCTTATTGTCTCCATTCTGTCCCACCACTGGATAAAAACAAGCAGAGTCAGTTCCACGCAGTGTGATAAAATATCTAATGGCTCCCGAAGCTATGGCAGTGTTGCGGTCGGGTCACAGTCCGAGTCCTCAGTGCATGAGTCTGAGTCACCCGAACTGAGTCAGAGCAGTCAGTACTGAAATGCTAAGAGACGCCACAAAGCGCTCACACAATTCTATTAAAGAGGTAGACCAACCAGAACTCTCAATGATGATGACATCACAGTGCTGAATAGCACAGTTGACAGGCCAGGTGTGTAAGATGAAGATGGAAGACCATGAGCCAGAGCACGGTAGTTAATGTCCACAGTCTATCAGAGACGGAGAGGACCTGCATAATGAGGGATATTTGCATAATTAGTTAATGGTGTGGCATTTGGGACACCAAGGACAATGCGAGCGCAAGAAGTGCACGACAGCACTTCTTTTTTAAGGAATTCTATTGGATAGTTTTACGGCTAGGCTGCTTGAGAATCGATGATCCTAAACACAATTATTTACCAACCACAACACTCATGCATATGTTGTAGTGAGGGCATTTCTATATAATTTTTTTTTTTTAACAATTAGCTTTCGGGGATTCAGGGTGTGGTTTAAGGGAGTTTAGGTGAGGTTTTGTTTTTGACTGTAGGGGGTTATGACCCAGGGTCATAATTACACCCAACTCTCTGCCTATCTCCACCAGAACAACCTTCTCGACCCTCCCCAGTCCGGGTTCATGGCAGGCCGCTCAACCGTGACAGAGAACCTTCACACTGCTAGAACAGCCTACCTCTCCTCCCTCGTCATTCTGCAGTATCTTATAGCAGCCTGGGACACAGCAAACCTCCAGATCCTCCTCTCCACCTATTAAGAACTGGAAGTCTCAGAAAAACACACTCCCTGTTCACATCCTACCTCAACGATCACATTTACAGGGTAACCAGGAGATAATCTGTGTCCGAATCATGCTGTCTCCCTACTTGGGTCCCATCCTCTTCTCTCTGTTCACACTGTCACTGGGTTCTGTCATTCACTCGCATTCATTTGTCTATCACTGCTTCTTTCAGTTTTTTTCGCCTCAATTTACCATGTCTCCCCAATAGAATCAAATAAAATAGTTGCCAGTCAAGATGCAGTTAATTTGCAGATCTACATTGTTGGGTGGAAACCTTGGATTTCCAAAACCATTAATATTTATGAAACAAAAAAAGTTTTAAGATAATTGAACACTGCGTTGTCAAAGTTGATATTGTGTCTTCATACAACTTAAGGGCAGAGACATGCATTTTAAATTATATTATCTATATTTGAGCAAAATCTATCTTAAATGGCGTAGTGAATGTCGAGATACGCGTTTTGTCTGTCGTCGATTAGAAAGGCTTAAAGGAGACATATTATGGGGTTTACACAACAATTAAACATAGAATTTGAGTTCCAGAAAACACGTTTTTGAAGCTGTTTGCTGGAAATAGCTTGTAGGAAAAAAAATCTCACCTACCGCTATTCCCCTCTGTTACAGTCCCTTCAGAATGCGCTGTTTCTGGTGCTTCAGAAACAGCGCATTCAGTCCCTTCAGAATGCGCTGTTTCTGGTGTCTGTAGCTTTAATGCAAATGAGCTGCTGCCCATTGACCAATGAGCTGTCAGACTGAACCACAGCATGGAGGAGAAGGATTCTTGCCGTTTGCGGACTCCTGCGGCTCTATATCTGATATAATATAATATAATATAATATAATATATTATATATGGGTATGTATATAATATTATATCTAATATCACGGCCAAAAGCTATGTGCGCCTCGGATGATATTATGAATCATAAAGACTGCGTCTAACGTCTCTGGCACTTTCACAACAAGTAAAGACTCATAGTGGGGGATATCTCGGCCATGGTTGAGAAGAATTGGGGGAAAGGAACTTTCGCCTTGACTCTCTGAAGTCCATGAACCGCGACATGGAGGAGAAAGGGATTGTACTCCGGGAGCTGAGATGCCGAACTGCCGCCGAGCTCCCCGCGCCGGAGCTGCCGGACTGCCCGCCGTCGAAACCTTCCGGCCACCGCCGAAGCTTCGGCGGGAGTCCGGCAGCTCCGGCGCTGAACTCCGGGAGCTGAACTGGGGGTCGGCTTAACTCAGTTGTCTTGTAAAAGGTTGCTAGTTCAATCCCCAGCTCCTCCTAGCTGAGTGTTGATGTGTCCCTGAGCAAGACACATAACCCTAACTGCTCCTGACGAGCTGGCTGTCAGGAGCATGGTTGACTCTGCTGTCTGTGTGTCAATGTGTGTATGAACCGATGCAAGTCGCTTTGGATAAAAGCGTCTGCTAAATGCCCTAATTGTATTCGTGATTGTAACTGCCGCTGAAGCTTTCCGGCTGCTCCGGCGGTTGTCCTCCGGGAGCTGAAAAGTCTGGCGGGGGTAGCTCGGCGGCAGTCCGACAGCTCCGGCGGGAACGCCGGCAGAGAAAGGGATTGTACTCCCGGAGCTGAGCTGCCGCCGAGTACCCCCCCGCCGGAGCTGCTCGTCTGCTGGTCTTAATCTTAGCTATGCTCTGATTGGAGGGGAGTGGGGAAGTGGGAGGTAATTTTCAACTGTGCCCACTTCCTACATAGGAGGGGGCGCCGAAACTGACTCGCTCGTTTGGTAACTGTAGGCGGGGTTCAAAGTTTGTATGCGTGTGGGAGCACCAGGGACCCAAAACATCACCCCAAATCCCAGGAAAAGTGTTGTTTTCACAATATATCTCCTTTAAATTGAGGCATTTAGAGCATAGCATTATGTCATGCACTTAGAGGTTAGGCCTGCACGGTTGATAATATAGGAGCGCTCAGTTTGTCCTGTCGTTTGACCAAAATCTCTTGCTATAAAAGATAAAGTGCTATGACCATTCATTTGAAGACAGTATTGGCTATGACTAGACAGAAAATGTGAGATTAAACTGCACTCTAACCTACCATGGATTGCCTGCACTCTTTTACCGCTCCATCTTCTCAAATAAATAAAGAAAACTTTAGCCTTCATAGAAAATTCTCTTCAAAATGAATGAATAATAATAACAAACTTGAGTTTCCTGCATTGGATGAGACTCATCATGAGAAGCTGCAGGGAGTGTACTGCTCAAGCACTACACACTGAATCATAGGCATTACAGAGAGGGCCATTTACATCCATGCACTTATTAAACTTGCAATAGATGCAATAGATGCAATACTTAGAATGCTTAGAATGAGCCATTTTCAATTAATAAACCTGGCCAGCGTCACTAAAGCAGTCAAACAGTCAAGGATTTTTTGTGGTCAATAATTTAAACAAATCTTTCAGCATCTTAAACCAAAGCGTACCAAATCTGAAAACAAGCTTTGGCGCACACACAGCTAAGACAGGGTGGAAGTTTGCAGAAGATTATTATTTTTTATTTGGGCAAACATAAATAAATGTAAGAATTTCTGTCATGTTTTTCTATAACTCCTGTCAGGTTTATACAATGTATTCCATGCTTGCAACCCAGCTTTGGCACACAAGTGCTGAGATAGTTTGGAAGTTTGGACAACAAATATTTAGGGGCCCAAATCATGAAAGAATTATTAATTTATTTTAAAACAATTTATGTTGTGTTTCTCCCATATATCCTGCATGTCAGGTTCATCTGATATCTTCCAAACTTGAAAACTTGCGTTGGCACACATGAAAGATAAAGGGTGGAAGTTTGGAGAATATTTCTGAGACAAGTTGGTCAAAAATGGAATTGAAGGGTCCCTTGAAATAAGTGGTAAAACACTAACTCCGAGCATTGCAAAAAGACAATGACCCCCTGTTGATTCTCTATTTTCTTTACCTTTTTTAAATAATTTCTAATTTCTTTTATGTTTTGTCTATTTTCGCTCTTGATGATATCTTCCTGATTTGCTCTTTACCTCAATCTTTTTCTCCCCCTCTATTTTCATAATTCTTCGTTATTTTATTGCAACAAGCCAGCGTGGACCAAAAATATAGGAGCTTTCCAATGGAGAGCATTGAAAGGGATCAAAGCAGTTAATACTTTTTCGCCTTTTTTAATCGCAATGTGAAAAATGTCTCTTATTCACATAGAGAAACATCTTTTCTGTGTTTTTTACACTGCGGTCGATTGTCAAGTTTGTTTCGTCGTTTCTTATGAACTTTTAAATACATAATTATTCACCTGTCTGGATAAGTCAAACAAGCTTTTTACTTTATTAGAAAATACATATAGAAGGTAGTCAAAGCTAAGAAAACTAGGCTATATTTAAGAGCCTATAGAGAACATCCTTATCGTTTGAACAGAAATATTTTTTTTAGGCAAATTATTTTTCAAATGGAATACCCCACGGCTGGACTTAAAATTTAAATGGAATTGTTGGGTTTCATATAAGGTTTCCCTGGAGAGAGGCCTCGGCCAGACAGCCGAAACAAAAGAACATCTTCACACCCAAATATAATAAACGGTTATAAAGCCACAACTTTGCAACTAATTATACATTAAGACTAATTATGCAAATATCAAAATTAGGCTAAATGAACACCTCAAATAATAATTATTCCTTAATTTAACCGATCATCCTGGAGAATCATATGATTATACTTGAGATACTTCATTAAAGCTATGGGCAGGCAATTTGGAGACAAAACAGAAAGATAGCTCGATTTTAAAGCATCCCAACTGAAAAAATACCAGTCCTCCATTCTTGCCTGTCTCCAAAGCCAAGGAAGAATCTGTGATATCAGTCCACGGTCAGTCTCTGCGCAGGTAGCCCGGTAAGTGGACAGACAGACAGGCCGTCCAATCATTTAATTTGAGCAGAATGCAATGATTGGATTTGATCTATTGATTGCTCTTGGGAGATATGTATAATTTAAACGAGCAGAAAATGCTTCTGAGATAAATTGCCTACCTTAATTACGATACGTGTGCAGCAGTTATTTCTCCTGTCCCATCAAGATTTCTCTCCGTCTCTGAGGGACTGTGGACATTCTGTACAGCTCTCCAGCTTTCGGGCCTCAATCTTCATCCTACACACACCTCTTTTCATCACACATGCTAATGACAAGACAATCACAGCCCGTTTGGACCACTCACCACATAGAGGGCCAGAATATTAATATTATAATTCCAGAGTACAGAATATGTTTTTTTGGGGTTGTGGAATTGTATTCCATAAAGGCGAGGAGTGATGATTCTTAGCACATAGGGGCAATGAGAACTAGGGCACAGAGGAGAGGGGAGGAAAGGGATTCTGTTTGATGACAACCAGCTTCTTGTGCTGGTGAGATGTCATTTTAATAGGACCCTGGGAGAGAGACATTGGCAGAGGGTGAAAAACAACAAAGGGATACATATATATATATGGTTAAGATACAATGAGTGATATGTCAAGAGACAGAACCAGCACACTTTTGCATTTCAATAATTGCTTATTTTTTTCCTGAAATGTTTAATCCAAATATAACAAAGAAAGTATGTTCAGGCGCTAGATGGGTTTGGGAGTAACAAAAAGAAAACATATTTAGTTGTAAGCACAGGTTAATGCAGGTTGACAAAAGGCATTTTTGTCAGTTTTCTGTTCTGCTACAGGGGCGTAAATTAAGAGAACAACCACAGAGTAAATAGCCAGGATGTGCAACTGGTAGCTTTGAGTGATTCAACAAGTTTGTTACATAAAAACATTTCCCAGCAGGTTGAACATTGCAGCAGAACTCCTTGTGTTTTGTTTAATCTCTACAGAGCAAGCAACAAAATGTTGTTTTGTATATAAAGAAAAAAAAACTGCATACCTCCAGACCAAATGGACCAATGATTAATCATGTGTAAACGTGAGGGCTTGAAGAAGAACACATTCATCCTGTGTCAACATGCATTCCGAATCACATTATGACTATGATTAATTATGTATAAATGTGATGAGAGAGAGGGGCATAGAGTGTTGCGTGAAGTGGGTTAACAGCATTGAATAAGCACAGAGGATGAGAGCTAGTTCATATTTAGCTGAACCAGAGCCTGACAGAAAAGACAGATGCTACAGACGGGGTCATTGGACTACACAATGGAATGGGTTATTAAAATGGCAGCATTTACCGAGAAAATTGAACAGAAAGGACACTGAGCGACATAATTGAAAAATTGATGAAAAAAAACAATTTGCTTTCGTGCACATAGGCAATTTTCTCTCATAAATAATTTGTTTTATCACTAAAGACACATTATTGTATTTGAGAAAGCTACAAACCTTTTAAAGAAATCCCTTTCACATTCAATTGCATTTTAACCATGGGGTATAACACATTGAAAACGTGGCCATTCTTTTCTTTTCCTAACAATGTTTTAGGAAGTATAAAAAACATTATATATATATATATATATATATAAATATGTACAAAACAGACCTGTGGAAGAGGAACCAAGTTGTTAACGCGATCTGTTTCCAGAAGAAATAAAGTATTAAAGAAAGTAAGAAATAAAGAAAGTTAAGGGATTTTTATTTTTGATAAAATCCTGTACTATGTCCTATGACATTAATACAGATGGACAGTTCTACAGTTAAAATGTATGAGCTTGTAGTGGTGTTTTCAAATAGTTTGAGAAAGAACTAAGGCTTGAGTGGTGGAAGCTGAGATGCTGCGATGCTGCATTGTCAATTCCGACTCCCTCTTCTACTGCCTCATTCATTCAGACGATTATCAGACACACTACATTGGAATAAAAGTTGACAGCACCAACAATGTTTGTTGTGTCTTTGGTTGTAAGTCTCAATATCCGACCAGCTGATATTTAGTTGTCCAGAATTCCGTCAGGAACTGTTTTAATAGCGACCGGCAGTTTCTAAGGTTTCATGCTTTTAAGACATTCAAATAATACCACAATAGCCTCATAGCCTCTTGTCTAATTACATGAGACGTTTACATGATACAACAAAAGCCTCTCAGCCTCTCGTATTACAGTTGTCTGTGGCTGGGGAGGATTTGAAGACAGAAAACAGAGTTTACAAGTTGTATTTGATGTTCTGTACGTGAGGAGAGCTGTCCCGTAAACCGAGTGTGTGTACCGTTTGAGCCTTGCCGTCCTAGTCGAGTAACAAATCATGGATTTAAAAGCCAGTTGGTGGTGTTGGGGGTTGTCTTCCTTCCTACCAGGGAAAACTAAAATATCATTGCCATTTATTGAGTGGTCCCCAAAAAAACAAAAAGATTGACGGCCTCTTTAATGACGCTGGCTTTGATGAGTCGTAGAGAACAGCTGCTCTCATAAGATCAGACACGTCCTAAATTCATTCCAACATAATAGTCGTAAGATGTTGTTATTATACACTGGTAGGATATACGACCGCCTGAGGAAAACCATGCTTTCAAAGTTATAATTGTCGCTGGACTCGCCTATGGAAATGGTAGAGAGATGTATGCTCTTAATGTGTATCCAGTGAACATGCTAGGTTTCTCCAGCAAAATCGTTCCACTGAACAGTGGGCCGGTTTCTCATGTCTTCTACCCTATCACTAACGGCACCCAGATCTGGAAGTCGGTAACTATTATTTTCTGTCAATTTGATTAGGTAGAATTTCTGATCTTTTGAGGGTAATGCCCTTATACACAATGACAAACCATTGCCCTTTGCCACACTTTTGTCACCTCGTTGCGCACAAACTGTAAAAGGGTCTATTAGATAAAGCCAGTGACAAGCAAATGGGATCTACCGAGAACAGTGTGTAGAAACGGAGGAATTACGGGTGTTTTATTCCCTTTTTAGTAACTTTTTTAAAATGTAAGAACGTTCGTAAAAAATAAACGCATTCAAAGCAGTGACCAGGGTGAAGCCTTACGAAAAATAATAACAACAAAAGCTTTGCGGTAACCAAAATAAAAAGAATAAACGATAATTTGCAAGAAGAAATAAGTGGATGACATTTACATGCTGGTGATTATGCCATGGCCCCATGTCCCAGGAAGGTATCTCTTTCATATTGATGGGGAGATTAGTTTCAAGTGGTTGAGTCAACCCATCAGCAGCTGGTGGTTGGACTAAGCTGCTGAGAAGCGGTCAATGTGCTCCAGCAGAACTTGGTCTGCTGAGGGCTGACTCCACAATGTTCCTTTCCTGGGTTGTGTTCTTTTTCTTTCTTTTTTTCTGTCTCCATCTTGGTCCCCTTTGATTCTTGTCAATCCCCCCTCCCTCCCCCCCCTCCCTCCCTCCTCTGAACTTTCCGTTTTACCAGGGGCCCTTGACATTCGGGCCCTTGCCGGCGTATTCTACTTCGTGGCTCCTGCAGTCCCCGGGGTTACAGCGGCCGTCGTTGCCCTTGGAGCCGGGGTTCCCAGGAGCTCCAGAGACCCCGGGGACTCCCTGCTGGCCCACGGAGCCTGGGGGCCCCATCTTGCCGTAGCCTGGTTGTCCAGGAACACCTGGAACAGAGAGGGAGATACTTGCAGTGACCTTCATGTGTTTTTCTTTTGTTTCATGTTTCTTTTTATGTTCGGCCTGAGGGTACACAGGCAGACACGTTACATTTACTCTCAACGCTAATCGGTCGTCTGCAGTTCTCAAACATTTACAATGAACACTTCCCTCACACTGTTGAGAATATGATATCAGACGCCAAACCGACGACTCAAATTGCCGTTGGTCTCACATTCGAGACAGCATTGCATGAATCAGGAGATATTTTGCAGACTCATTATGATCAATTCCGTTCACATGAATCAAGCAGATGATAAACACTTGCAATGGATTGGATCCACTACATTTATTTTGGTGTTCTGGTGGATGCATTGGAAATGCGTCATGGAATCAAGCTTCAAATGCTATCAGCTTCGTTGGTCAGCAGAAAAGAGGAGTTTCATTCTATCTATACCAGAGTGTGGAAGCGTATCGGTTGGTTCCTGGGAGAGAAGATGCAGGCGGACTAACCTGGTGCACCGGGAGGTCCTATGTCTCCCATTTCTCCGATACCCTTCTCGCCCTTCTCCCCACTGGGTCCTCGTATGCCTGGAGTACAGAGAGACACATGTTTCACACAATGTCCTCTCACCCTGAATGAATGACTGAATGAATTTAAGGAAGGAAATATGTCATTGATTTATGAGAAAAAGGATGGGAATTGCTTGAAAAATCGTATAATAATAAGTTAAACGTCTACCATTGAGTAATTTAGCTGATTAAGCTAGCCTCATTCAAAGCAATAGTGAACCTATGAGTTACAGTGAATGTCATTATGCATCTTAGTCAAGGACTGCAACTAGGCTGAGGATGTTGGGGATCAAACCCAGTACACTGATTCATATTACTGCGTTTACATGAATACAAGTTTTGGGGTTCAGCACCTCTTTATGTACTTTGAGATCAACTGATTGCTCACCGGGGGGTCCGTGGGGTCCCGCTCGTCCCTCTCTGCCCATATTTCCGGGCTGGCCGGGATTCCCTGGGTTTCCATGTCTTCCCGGGTTTCCATCCTTACCGGGGGGTCCCGGTCTGCCAGGTGAGGACTGCTCTACTGGCGCTGGCAAGCGGGACATGAAGTAGGCCATCCTCTCTGGAGCGGGAGTGTGAATAGAATTCAAATAATACGTTTATACAGCACATAAGGACTCAGAGGTTTAGGTTCTCTTTCCTGTCCCTCACAATAACAAAGTGGAACTGCAAGTGCATTTCTAGTCTAAAGGCGTCTACACATTCTGTTAAGTAAGGGACATGAGTGGGAGCTCAGATAATGATCTGTCTGTAATGAATGGTACAAATATAAGCTACAATGAGTAAAAAATTGTGAGTAGCTTGTTGGAAAACCAGCGCCCTTGCATTACATATTTTTGTTGATCAAAACCTCGAAAACACCTGACAGTTGGGCGTAGTCTACAAAAGCCTAAACCTTCACAGGCCCTCAAAGGTCTTTCTCACCATCAAATATTTTAACGACTTGTTGGCGGATGAAGTTCTTGATCTCGTCATAGTTGACCACAGCCTGTGGAAGAAAATAATAAAGAAAAACTTGAAAATCAAAAGTTCCATGAGGACGATTACATTTTTTTTAATTAACAACTCAAGAAGGTAGCGGAGTAATCACATACACACACATAAAAACACAAATTATTTCAAATGTTTTGTCACATTATCTTAACTTACAACTCTTCTCAGTAAACACAAAGCAGTGAACCAGGAGTCTATTTCATTCCCAAACACCGCCACTGTATCTTACGTCGTTTCCGGGGGTCCCTGGATTCCCTGAGGTGCCAGGGGGTCCTGAAGAGCCCGTGTTGCCCCTCTCGCCTCTGGGCCCCACAGGGCCGAGCATGGGCTGGGCGTCCTTGGAGTGGTATCCCCCACCTCCAGGGAGTCCCGGCCTACCCCTCTCTCCGGGGGTTCCTCGCTGGCCCGCGGCGCCTGCCTCTCCCTGCAGGGGATAATGAAATATCATCAAAGATTATGACGATTCAAAAAGACGCATAAGGATTTTAGATACATGTCAGGAAGGAGGGGAAACATCTTGCTCAAGGAGGCCTAGATCTAGACTGTTAGACATTGGGGTTGGAACCTTTGAACATTCATACGCCTAGGGATCAAACACCCTTAAAACGACTATCCTGCACTGGTTCATTCGTACACATATAATGTCATCATCAATGAATATTGAATTAAATGAATATCAAGGAATATTAAATACTATTAACGTTGAAGTTTTCAATATTCAAAGTGAAAGCCGTCCACTTTTATGAATGACTGGGCTCACTCCTTCCCTCTACGCTGTGGCTACATTCTGTCTCTCACACTCACACACACGCACACGCACACACACGGCAGGCCGCAGGGTAACTCTGGGTATCATTTCCCCCAGCAGCAACAACAGCACAGCAGCTTCCTGTCCCTCTACACATGCACATGGGGGGGGGAGAGGCGCAAGGGAACATTGATTTATGGCAGCACCAAGCTTCATAATGGACTTCTAATGTTAACCAGTCAAGGCCGAACCAGACCCTACCCCGCCCTCCGAAAAAAAAAAACACCGAAAGGCAAGCGGAGAGTAGAATAGAACAGATTGTCTTCCTCCCTCCCCGTCTCGCTCGCCTCTTGTTTTTCCCGCCGCCGTAGCTAAGAGCCCTGACAATGCTGTCGTGTCAGCGTGACGAATAGCCTCATCCAGCATCTCGCCGCTGCCGTTTAATAGCATTATGCCAGAGCCCCGCGGAACAACTCTATCACTGTATCCCAGCCCCACGGCTAGCTAGCTAGCGTGTGGTGTTGTGGCTGCGCTGGCAAGGACGTGCCAGGGGGCCGGTTAGCTAGCGTTATAGCTAGCAGGCCGGCCCCGCAGTCCAGAGAGATGGAGTGTAACTAAGGTGAGCCGGAGCCTGCGAGAGGGGGTGGGTGAACTGATAACTGTTTTAGGTTGTGGGTCGTGCTGAGCATGCAGATAGATACCACTCAGCACTGCTGCTCTTTGTCAGTGTGTGCGTGTGCGTGTGCGTGTGTGTGTGTGTGTGTGTGTGTGTTGGGGGGTAACCGGGGCTCCCTGCTGCTGAGGTAGACAGCAAAATAAAGGGCAAAGCTTAGCTTGAGCGTGCCCGCTGTGGCGGTGAGTGGCTGCGATATGGTGATTTGTCAGACACACACACCCACACACATCCGCATAGAAACGACGCACGCACAAACATACAATGCAGAAACACACACACACACACACACACACACACACACACACACACACACACACACACACACACACACACACACACACACACACACACACACACACACACACACACACACACACACACACACACACACTTGCCTTTTGACCGGTCTGTCCATTCTCCCCAGCTGGACCTGCGCTTCCCTGTCAGGGAAACAAACACCAAAACAAAGGGAACAACAAATGAACAGCCGTCGGAGGATAACACTGGAGGAACAAACTGAATCTATAATTAGGGATTAGCTTTTTCTTTAGGCCCCAAATAGGCCTGAATAGTCTCATAAAAGTTCACGTACATCTTTACCGGCTGCACCATCGCTGCCAGGATCTCCCTGGAAGAAACAGAGGAAAAGGAATTGTTACAAAAAGCTACAAAAATGAATTGGTCAAATGTCACTGGAATATTGAAGGCGTTGTGGGGGACTGACCAGGGGTCCTGGATGCCCGGGGGGTCCTGGCGCTCCGCCCATCCCTCCCAGACCTCTCTCTCCTGCCTGACCCTTTTCTCCCTTTATGCCCTGGTGAAGAGAGGAAAGACGGAGATAAGACACAGGAAGGTGGGCACAAGCACACAGATAAACACACACACACACACACACACACACACGCTTGTCAGCTTGATACATTTCACAACATCTCTCTCACCAATCCAGCTGGCCCGGCGGGTCCTGGGGGCCCGGCTGGTCCGGCGGGGCCCTGTTAGGAAGACGCACACACACACACACACACACACACACACACACACACACACACACACACACACACACACACACACACACACACACACACACACACACACACAGAGACACAGACACGTTATCACAGAACCACACAGCGTCGTGTCTAGCTGACAGCGAGGGAAAAAAAGACGAGGAGCGTTGCTCAAAGGGGACAAGGGTCATAAACTCACGAGGTGACCAGCGGGTCCAGGACGTCCCATGGCCCCCTGGGTGCCGGGGTCCCCCTGGGGAGGAAGATGAGACGGTTCTAAATGAGCGATGCTGCTAACCATCACGGCTTGTCTGTGTCGATCTGACCTCCGATCTATTACAGCAGCCGAGTTCCAACACAGAAGGGTCTTGAAGGGCCAGTAGAACGACTTATAACAGAATGGAGAGAGGGCCTTAATGCAGTAGCATGGGCAGCACTCACGTCATGTCCAGGCCTGCCTGATGGTCCAGCTGGACCTGAGGGTCCAATATCACCCTGAATGAATGAATGAATTAAACAAATATTAAAATGTTTCATGCGAAAGGGAAGGACGATTTTAAGCATTTTTTGTGGAACATAAGCCACAAAAAATGCCAAAAAGAAAGGCCAACATAACATTGAATTCCATCTCCAGCACACACTACAGTATTTACAATGTGCAGACACAGAGACAGACCAACTGACTGACAGAGAGAGGTGGCCAAACCAAGGAAGTGAGGCGGTACCGTACCTTCACTCCGGGGAAGCCGGTGTGACCGGTCTTGCCTTTGTATCCCTGGGGAGAAGGGCAGACATCACACAGAGAGAAGTAAGGGGTGTGAGTGAGAGCAGAAAAAAACTGACAGCAAAAGAGAGAGAGAGAGAGAGAGAGAGAGAGAGAGAGAGAGAGAGAGAGAGAGAGAGAGAGAGAGAGAGAGAGAGAGAGAGAGAGAGAGAGAGAGAGAGAGAGAGAGAGAGAGAGAGAGAGAGAGAGAGAGAGAGAGAGAGAGAGAGAGAGAGAGAGAGAAAGAGAAAGAGAGAGAGAGAGAGAATCTTTGCTTAAGATGCTTATGGAAACGAGTG
This sequence comes from Gadus macrocephalus, assembly GCF_031168955.1. Taxonomy (NCBI): domain Eukaryota; kingdom Metazoa; phylum Chordata; class Actinopteri; order Gadiformes; family Gadidae; genus Gadus; species Gadus macrocephalus. Next base: position 11,164,613 of record NC_082403.1, read on the forward strand.
ATTGTTGCATGGTGACATTATGCTCACTAGGCTACAATGCCACAGGCAGATACAGTTGCATTTAAATGTGCCTTAACTTAGAGATGAACACAAAAAATACTGTGGAGACAAGTGGAACGCATTTACCTACAAACGTCAAAGGGCTCAACGAACAGAATAGGCAGACTATTTGATGGCTCCATTGGTTAATCATCCAGTCTGTGTTGCAAAAAATCAGCACTTTGTTGGTTGTGTTTAACGCACACCAGTGGAAACACAATACGAGTCGATTACTGATCATTCATCAACAAGTGCCGCTGGAGAACCAAAGCAGCTCTTTTGCAATCAGAGCCAACACAACCCAGCCTTTCGTTCAGCGCCAAGCGCTCTCATAGGGGCTTAGCTCACACTGAAGAGAGCGCGGTCAAGCGTGTAAAGCACAAAGACATTGATGGAAAAAAACGATTCTTTCGACGCTGTCCAAGATTCCCCACAGGTACTAAGTACAACAAACACACCTCGAAGATGAAACAGGCAGACAGAATGGGAGCACGCAGAGCTCAAAGGTCGTACTCACTGGCATCCCCCGAGCTCCTGCTGCCCCAGGTGGGCCTGTCTCGCCCTAATACACATACAGAGAGAGAGAGAGAGAGAGAGAGAGAGAGAGAGAGAGAGAGAGAGAGAGAGAGAGAGAGAGAGAGAGAGAGAGAGAGAGAGAGAGAGAGAGAGAGAGAGAGAGAGAGAGAGAGAGAGAGAGAGAGAGATGGTTACAAGTCAAGTTTACTCCATTGTACCATCCTCTTAGAAATAGCAGTATGTCTATGTTTTCACGTATTTGACTCACCCAGGATGAGCCATGAAAAGAAAAAGTCCTACCCGCAGTCCTGGTTTGCCGTCCTTTCCATCCAATCCCTCGATGCCTGGGGGGCCCTGTCACAGCACAGCACAGTACACGCGCACACACACACACACACACACACACACACACACACACACACACACACACACACACACACACACACACACACACACACACACACACACACACACACACACACACACACACACACACACACACACACACGATTCACATTGTTTATTAGAGCTAAGGGTGCACTCACACTAGGCCATCTGGCCGTGGCCGTTTTCACACCTTGCTCAAATCTGCTAATGAGCCGACACGCGCACATGCACGGCTACGCAACCTGAGCTGGATGACGTATAGTCAATGCGACGAACACGGACATAATAAAGGCGACAAGCCTTCTTTCCCATTAAACGGTAAACATTGCGTCAAGCAGTTCAACTGTGTTCTCTGTGTTGTTGTCCATTGTTGTTAAAACTCTGACTGGCGGCAGACTTTATTATGGTCCAAGCAGCGGACGCTTGGTGATGCCGTGTTACGACGTGATGACGTATGTACAAGAGCCTTCCGTGGCCAGGCCACAGCTGCGACGGCCAACGGCCACGGCCAGATGGCCTCGTGTGAGTGCAGGCCAGAGAACAATGGGGCCATTTGAGCACGGTTAGGTGTGAAGACGGCCAACGGCCACAGCCAGATGGCCTAGTGTTAGTGCACCCTAAGAATACAACAGAATAACATGGTGATATCTATAAGATATGTTATAGACGTGTACCATGAGTCCTGGTGATCCAGCACGGCCTGGAGGGCCCATCTGGCCCTGGGCACCCTGGGCCCCGTCGTTACCCTGGAGGGGGAAGAGGGGGAGGGAGACATCATGAAAAGAAAAATAAGGAAGAAAGGTGGAAAAAAACTGGAAGAAACTAGAAATGTCAGAAGAAATGATAAGAATAGATCATCTAGATTAACATAAGAGGGCATGAATAGAAGAAAGACAGATGTCAAGAAAGAATGAAAGATTCAAAGAAAGATGAAGGGGGACAGAAATAAAGAAAACCTGAAATAAAAAGTAAGGAAAGTGAACGAATAAATTAAAGAAGGAAAGTAAGAAATAACAAAAGAGAGAACAAACCTTCGTGAATAAGAGACAGAAAATAGGAAGAAAGTTAGAGAAAGAAACTTAGAAGGGGGGAGCGAGTGAGTAAGGTGAAGGGGACAAAGCAAGACATTAACGCAGGACTCACACGACACATAAATGTGACTAATGGCCGCTCAACTACCTAAAGGTTAGTGGTAAAGGTAAGCCATTAACAGATGGATCCCACTTGCCTTCTCAGCCCTCGGTCCCGGGGGGGCCCTCTCTTCCGCTTTTACCGGGAAGACCGGGGGGACCCTGGAGAGACACGCACAGTCGCACACACACACACCCGGAGACATCCAAACACACACACACACACACACACACACACACACACACACACACACACACACACACACACACACACACACACACCCCCGGAGACATCCACACACACACACCAGGAGACATCCAAACACACACACACACACACACACACACACACACACATCCACACCCACAGCAATACACACACACACACACACACACACACACACACACACACACACACACACATATAAACACACACACACAAAGTTACAGTACAGACCTAATTTGTAAGAGAACATGAGAAAGAAGAATTGTGTACCGTATAAAGAATATTTAACACAAACCTGTGATCCTGGGAACCCTGGAGCTCCAGCTTGACCCTGGACGAAAGAAAGGGAGGCTCTAAAGTGTTTTCAAGGGCTATGATAGTCCCATCACTAAACATCTATACAAAAGCCTTTCTTTGAGCCTTTTACTCACAAACCACTCATACCTGTTCACCCTTGGGTCCCCTCGGAGCCTGTTGGGCCCGAATCTCCTTTGATTCCCTGAGTTTTGAGGAAAAAAGTAATTCAAACCAAAAGCAAGGGTGTGGAGTAGACGACCGTAAAGGCTAAGGTTAGAGCGACACACCTCCGATACGGACACAATGACGAGGAACCTATAAATACAACCACGGCGCTTAGGACTTGACCTCACCGAAGCACCGGCCTGTCCTTGGAAGCCAGGGGTACCAGGTGAACCCTGCAGGACAGAGAGGGGGAAGGAGGGGAGGAGAAGCAACGAAGAGGTTACCGCGGAAACACACCCTGACGTGCTTAACGATTGCATAATGAGCATATAACACGCTGGATGATGTTCACCAAGTGCATGATGGGTAATGGCGCTGACG
>NC_082403.1:11167853-11188213 GCF_031168955.1 Gadus macrocephalus
CACAAAGCTATTCTACTGCTGCAGGACATGATTCCAGCTCTTGAGTGCACGGGTAGAATTTAAAAGATCCCGCCGACCCCTCTGGTCTCACCCCAACGCAGCTATCCGTGGTGGTGGTGGAACCAGCGCCAGGCTTGCCTTCCTCTCCCTTCTCCCCCTTGGGATGCCATGCCTGGTACACCCGGCTTGCCCTGGAGTCCTCCTGTGGCAGAGACCACACACACGCACGCACGCACGCACGCACGCACGCACACGCACACACACGCACACACACACACACACACACAACACACACACACACACACACACACACAATGCTTAATGGTGGCCATAATGATGGGTGAGCATGCGGAACAGAAATTGAACCCAGAAGCACCTCTGCTCCACTCACATCATTATCAGTGCCTGTGGCGTCTTGAGACGGCCTCTCGCGAGGGTCAATAGGGTTCTACAACAGAAGGGGGAGGCGAGAGGAAATTCAGTTATTAACAGCTTTTTCTATAGGAACTTCCAAAAGAAAACCAGCAGAAACGATGTGTCAGTATCTGAAGGGAGAGCCGAACGAGTGTTTAATGAGGTGCAAAAATGTAAGCAGCATCTAAGGGATGTGCGGCTCACTGCGTTTTGGCTTTTGGTTATGAAACGGCGAAGCTTTTCAACTCCAATATCAACCAGGGTGCTCCTATGATTGTTTTTATGTTATCTTGTTTGGACAAATAATGGAAGTTGCACAATATTAAAATGTAAACATGTAGGAACAAGACACACCACACAGGACTACCACGATAATTGTTTTCAAGAGCTGGTGAGTTTTCATTAGAGTTTGGAAGTGCAAAGGGTTTTTGCTGAGTGGCAGATGAATCTTGCACCGTACCATTTTTATAAGATTGGATATGAAAATATGTGTACAAAACAAAAATTGCCAGAAGGACTTTAGGGTAGAAGGTTTCTTTGTTTACTGCGAGAACATTTTGGTTATTTTAATTTAACTGCCTACGAGATGAGGTGTCATACCCCCCAACCCCCTCCGACCCAACACACACGCATACACTCACACACCTTATGTAAAGCGCTTTGGGTACCTAGAAAATAACCGAAAATAAACCTATATAAATGTAAATGCAATCAATTAATGTCCCATGATGCATTGCTAAGCTTACCCTGACCTAACCAGCAACCAACAGTAAGTGCAACTGACTTAATACATCTCTGAACTTATACCTACTCCTTTCTAAAACTTTGGAAATATGTCTGTGAGTATTATAAATAAATGATTCACTTTTCAGGTTACACATTATTTAAAACCCCAAATTTAACAATCAGAGACAATTTAGGAACACCTGCATGTTTTACTACCAAAATACTGCAATTTAATTCACACACACACACACACACACACACACACACACACACACACACACACACACACACACACACACACCACACACACCACACACACACACACACACACACACACACACACACAATCTTTGCGTGGATGGAACTGGAAAATCCAAGCTGGCATGATATTAGTTCTACACAGTCTGTGGTCAATGAATTTGTTTGAATTAAAATGATGATATAATTACTTCCTTTGAGACAACAGACGCCAAATCACACTCTAGCACCACTAAATCACAGTATTTAGTGAGAATCCATTTTGGGGTTTTAGCAGATGGATGAGAAGTATAATATATTAAAACTATAACACACCGGGAGTATTTAAGGAGAAGCCCTTAATAATAGGTTCACCTTAGCTTATCAAAACACTTCACATCAAAGCATGTTTCCATGGACCTTAGACTGATTCTTCTTGATAACCAGAGGATGACGGACATATATGTATCGACCTTCCTCATGAATCACGGCTACTAACTGATGATGTTTCAAACGACACTAATTTTTATTTCACAGACTGCAGCAAATCCGAGTACAGTACACTTATACACTTATATACTCTCCCCCTGGCACATGCACTTTAACTGATGGACAACCCCCCATGTGCTCTTACAGAGGAAAGGGTTCCCCAGGTGGCGTTGCGCTGGTGAGATAGGCAGAAAGCCTGTTGCTGGGAGTGTAGAGGCCCTTTCAAAATGAACCGTCTGGCCCGGTTTCAACGGCATCACAAACCCATTTGACATGTTGCAAACAAAGCACATTAGAGAGAATTAGATAGTATTTAACATTTCATGCCACCACGCTGCTAGACCTGGTTAGAACAAAGCTTTTGTACTCACTTCAAAAGTCAATCAATATTTCTTAAAAAGCAGTTGGGTTATGTGTGTGAATGTTTGAATGTGTATACAGTGCATTTTCCACTGTGGTTTAAGTAGTTGTAGACAAGAAATGGATTTACTTTCCTCAAGGGGCTTTTGTGTGTAGTGATTGCCAGGAGTGTAAAAAAATACTCAATCCTCATAGTCTTAACAAAACATGTGTTTAACCATATTTTGTCATTCTCAATGTGCAAGCTACATAATGTGTGTGAGTTTGTGTGTGGGTTTTGGTCATGACCAGAAGGACGACACACACACACACACACACACACACACACACACACACACACACACACACACACACACACACACACACACACACACACACACACACACACACACACACACACACACACACACACTTTATGTTTCCCTCTTTCCATGAGGCGCCGTGCTACCAAGACATCTGAAATCGAAAGACATTTCAAACCACCACTGCTCTCCGAATACCAAAGTCCTGAACAAAGTCCCCCGTATAAAAGAACATTGATATCCCCCCGAAATGTTTCTTCAGCTCCTGAGTTTGTTCCCAAACCAGCACTCCACCAGCCCCCATCAGAGATCTGATCAGAGTCTGTTTATTACTTCCCCTTGAATGGAGTCAACTGACCACCTATTAGATCACGGATATCTTAATCATACACCCACCTGATGCCCCCTTCGCTTCACATGCGGAAGTCCCCCCCTGGTACGGAATTTAATGCAAGATTGTGTGCAGCAGATGGCAAACTGGGACGGCCTTTGTTCATTTGTCATTGTAGAAACACTGTTAACTCCGCCAAGAAGTGGATTACACATATTGTTCTTTACCCTGCCCTTGGCTGAATTCTTGATAATCAATGTATGTGTGTCTTTTTTGTTTGTGACGCATGGTCATATGACAATAGTGCAATTTACAATTAGGATTTGAATGCAATCAAGGTTCTTTTTAAGGTCATGTATGTAACTCTATTGACCAACGCTGCTTTTTTCATTTCCTTTCAGGTTTCAATAGACATTTCCCAAAATATCTACAGAATTCTTTGAAGGGCCACATATGGACACAGGACTGTTGCTGCTGGCTCTGTGGCATTCCTTAGAGTCCCACATTAAACATATTGCAGCAAGACTGGAACAAGATCAATCTGGCGGGCTGGGGGGTTTGGGGGGGGGGGGGGGCGCACCTTAACGACACAGGGGTGGTAACGAGTGCACACACAATCAGTAAATCCCGTTCCAGCCCTCCATCCCTCCACCACTCCACCACCTCTCTCCCTCCACCTCTTCTCTCTCTCTCTCCATATTTACTTACAAGGTAATTGGTCAAACCGGGTCTCCCTGGCATCCCGTCGTTGCCGGGGACACCCTGAAAAGAGGAACTGAGGTTCAACCGGCGTTGCTGGGCACAACTACGTCCCGCCTCCAACATTGGGTTGAGTGCAAAGCGCCAAAAGCGTTGGGGGACAAAGCATTGGGACAGAGGAAATAACAAGACAGAAGGACATTGCTCCAGTGAAACGTGTTCCCTTCCCGATGGCCGTGTTTTTGCGATAAACCGTTAGAAAAGTTAGCAAAAGTTTTGGAAGTGTTTCCCGCCATGATTGGTCTCGTGATGATGAATGTGTTGTATTTGGTGTTTTTGTCCTTTTTTTGTTGCATGGATTGGCTTTTTCATTAGAGAAATCCTCCGCAGCAGAATTCTAACAAAGCAAGATTAATTACTTACTAATTTCAATTAACTTGTGCAAAAGGAAAAAAAAAAAGGATTAAGCATATTTCAACAAATTCATGAATTTGTTGTTCTTTCCACCATCACCCATAACACCTCAGCTTTTTTTCTTTTTAACTTTATTTGAAGGTCAGCTTGACTCCGAAAAGAATAAAACAACATTTTTCAGATGTGTCAACAGAGAATGTCCGAATAAACGGTTAGTGACGTGTTTACACAAGTGGGCCTTCAAATAACATTTCATGTCTTGACTGGCAGTAGTAAAGCCTGATTCCCCAATAGGTTAGTGCACAACAAAGTTGTTGACCGAACAATTCTGAGCCTAGTCACCAACCAAGCTGTTACGGCTCACATCAAGCTAGCTTAGCCTCCATACAGTTTCCCCCCCCATCTACTGTGTTACTCTGCATTACCAAGCACTCCGAGTTACAAAGCAGAATTAAAATTGTTAATTACATTCCCAACAAAAACAAACATACTTTTATGAATGCCCCAAGAAGCGCTGGTATTTATCAAAGTTACACCAGCTGCCCAAGCGAAAAAGCATTTGTAACAACTTGCATGGAAGACAATCCAGGCAGACGAAGCAGCTGCTGAATGGGAGAGAGGGGGAGAGGGGGGGAGAGAGAGAGAGAGAGAGAGAGAGAGAGAGAGAGAGAGAGAGAGAGAGAGAGAGAGAGAGAGAGAGAGAGAGAGAGAGAGAGAGAGAGAGAGAGAGAGAGAGAGAGAGAGAGAGAGAGAGAGAGAGAGAGAGAGAGAGAGAGAGAGAGAGAGAGAGAGAGAGAGAGAGAGCTACATTCCCCCAACACCATTTTACCTGCGGTCCCTGAGCTCCAATGGATCCAGAAGGACCCGGCGGGCCCGGTGGTCCTGGCGTTCCTGGGGGCCCCTAAAGTGTACGAAATGTCAGCACAGACGCCCACACACATACAAACATAGACACACACACACACACACACACACACACACACACGCACGCACGCACAGAAAGATGGGTTAGATTACAAAGATAAACTTTAATTTTTTTCTTTTCCCAGAAATGGAAGAAAGTTTTCAAACAAGGGCCCCAGTTATCAGACAAGAATGGTGGCAGACAGATCCAACCTGAGGCCCAGGCTGCCAACTGTATCCTCCAACAGTTCCTGGGGCCCCCTGCAAGGGACAGAAGAGCCAGAATCAGAGCGGTGCTGGGGCTGGAACAAACACCTAAAAAGAAAGCCGTGCAGTGTGAAGTAAGAACCACGCTAAAAACCCAAAAGCAGTGAGAGAGGGCTAGAGAGCTGCAAATGAAAAGACAGAGAGCGGGGGGGGAGGGTTTATACAGTATGTATGCATATCTCTCTTCATGTGTCCCAGGTAGAGTGATGGCAACCTTTGGAGAAACTCTTCATAACTACTGATGAGGGTGTGTGTGTGTGTGTGTGTGTGTGTGTGTGTGTGTGTGTGTGTGTGTGTGTGTGTGTGTGTGTGTGTGTGTGTGTGTGTGTGTGTGTGTGTGTGTGTGTGTGTGTGTGTGTGTGTGTGTGCGTAAATGGGTGCCAATCAATGGGTATTGTAATGATTTTCAAGATACAAATCACAACGCCCCTACAAGTTCTGCCTTGTGTGTGTATGTCTGTGTTTGGGTGTCTATGATATGCGTGTTTGTCTATGTGCATGATATGCGTTTGTGTGCATATGATATGCGTTGGTGTGTGTGTGTGTGTGTGTGTGTGTGTGTGTGTGTGTGTGTGTGTGTGTGTGTGTGTGTGTGTGTGTGTGTGTGTGTGTGTGTGTGTGTGTGTGTGTGTGTGTGTGTGTGTGTGTAAGTGTGTGTGCATGCTTGAGCCCATGTACTCACCGGCCCCCCCGTGCCAGTGTACGGCTGGGTGATGCAGTTGCACTCTCCAGGCTCGCCCTGGAAACACAAAAAAGATAAAACACTTCAGTTCAGGTGGTCAGACTGAAGCACTTAATACTGCCTCTGTAATTGTGCTGGCTTTTATCAACCCCGGAAATAATGATCATTTAGCAGAGGCCTTAACCCAAAGTGACTCACAGTGAATTATTGTTCTCAAGATACATGTCATTAATGAGCAGGTAGGGGTTAGGGCTTCTTGCTCAGGGATGCCTACCAGACTGCATCGGGAATTCGAAACCAAGCACCTTTTGGCTGGGAATCAACCACCCCCAGCCTCTAGAATACCCGGCCCCTTCTATTCTGTATATATGTGAATCTGCAAAGCGAGTTAGATTCATCAGGCTCCATCAAACCGTTTGATGATAAATCTGAACTTGGTGAAAGAACTACAGTAATGCATCCAGATCTAAAGCCCTATAGATGAGTAGAGAGATGAGGGGTTCTTACAACTACCGTCCCCACCGGGATCCCAGCAGAAGGCAAACGTTGCCGTTGTTTCCTTCTGCTTTCTGATGCTGATTCATACCCACATTCGCTAAAATTATCCCCCTACCTTTTTGTTATTTCAACCTCCCACGCAAAAAACCAACGCCACCTCCCAGCGACGCACTCAAACACACACGCACTCGGGCCCCTCAGTGACAGTGAGTCAGTGCAGGGGCCCGGTGGCCCTTAAGAAGATGGTAATTAATAGGCTCACACAGTGCGTCTCACAAGGCCCCTTAGCTCCTCCTGTCTGCCAGCACCAGAGCACTCGTCACCTCCTCCACTACTCTGTCCGTGCCCTGGGGTCTGTTTGGAGGGGGCCCGTGCACGTGTCCCTGTGAGTGTCTTATGTGCTTGCAAGTTTGAGTGAGCATGCACGTGTGCGTGTCTGTTTCTGTGTGTACGTGTGTACGTGTGTGTGTGTGCGTGTGCGTGAGAGAGACAGTGTGTGTGTGGGCATGTTGAACCATACCTTGTGATTACCATCTGTTCCGGCGCCCCACCCTCCCGTTCCCAATTTATATCCCCCCCCCCCGCCCCCGCCCCTTCCCATGCCCCCCCCGGGAGACACCTTCATCCAAACAAAACGGCAGACTTACCTTGTCCCCCTTGGCTCCGTCGGGGCCCTGCAAGATAGTAGGAACAGCATGGACGACACACACACACACACACATACACACAAACACAAACACAAACACAAAGAAACACACACACACACACACATAACACATGCGCACACACACACAAACACACAGCACACAAACACACAGAGAGACACACAAACACACACAACACACAAACACAAAGGACCACACACCCGCACACACACACACACACACACACACATCCACAATTAGTAAGGTGGCATTGTTTATCCTAAAGAGAGCTCAGAGAGCAGTCAAGTGCGCATCGTGGGACACAAAGGACGTGAGAGGAGGAGATGTCGCCTGAGTCGGACGGTTATGGATGACACCTAAATCAAGGGCACTTCCCCACGGAGCCCACAGACAATTTGACAAAAACAATTAATCTGCCGATCTTTAATGCAAATCGCAGCAGAAATGTCTGTCTTACAAAAGTGTAAATATAGGCAAGATAAAGTGAGGAGAGGAATGCGCGTCTCGCGGATGTGACGGTGCACTCACAGGTCTGCCATCACCTCCTGGCAATCCTCTGCCGCCGTGGGCGCCCTCTTTACCCTGGAGCCAAAACGAAATTAAAGAGGGGGGAAAAAAAAGGCTTCAGTTTGCAATAATACCAAAAAATCACAACAGCAGAAACAGTTGCGGTGACAGTGAAGTGACAGCCACACCGACTGAGTTTAGACAGCGTCGGCATTTAGGTTCAAATCCATGCGGTGAACGAGCGAGCAGTAAAGACACATCCGTCTCTTACCTCGGGCCCAGTCACACCGATGCCCATCGGCCCCTGTGGGCCTGGGGGTCCGACCTCACCTTCAGGGCCCTGTGTTTAAAAAATAAAAAGTGCATATATTATCCTTTTGGGTTTCCAGTGCAATGCATTTAGTTTCCGGTCGACAAACGTGCACACGAATGAGACTCTTACCTCTCTCCCCAACGGACCCGTTGCTCCGAGCTGCCCTCTGTCTCCTGGTGGTCCCTGGAAATTCAACACATTACGGTGAGCAGGAACAAAATTACCGTCTGCATCTGACACACACCGAGCTCAATCATTAAAAGTAGAACTTACTGCCACTCCTGGAGTCCCGCTTGGTCCCACTTCACCCTGCCGGAGCCCGGAGATAAGGAAAGAATGATTAGGTTAAGCACTGTGGGAGATACACCACACTGGAAACGTTTTCAAATGTCCCCTCCGAAAATAGGAGGTTTATATCAGGGAGGCATAAAGAGTTGTAATTAGAGACCGCTGCTAACACAATGGGAAACAGAGGAGCGAGAGAGTGGTGAAGTGATTCATTTGAATGTCGATAGGTGTCAGGTAAAACAATCCTCCCACAAATCCAATCCAAGACGTGACGACCGCGAGCCTCCTGTCACGGCAACAGCTCCAGGGGAGAAAAAAACGTAGACTGTGAATGAAGGACTCCCAGGGGGAATATAGGCCAGGAGAGCGGATCTCACTGAATGTGTCTGCGTTTGACATTTACCACCAAAGATCAATGTCCGAGGGAACAACTCAACACTTTCAGTTTCAACTGGATCAATCGGATAACTCGGATTTAAACATTACCATCGCCGTTGATTTTGTCATCGTTTTTTATCTCCCACTGTAGATGCAATACGATAGATCACACTATTGACTATACTATTCACACCATAGATACAATACCTTAAGTCCCGGTAAACCATATCCTGATACGCCTTGTTCTCCCTACAGGAGAGAGAATGATGACGATTAAAATCCCATCCATTGATCGCTTTTAGTGTCCATGCATACACACACACACACACACACCCACCAAAAGTACTTCAGTATAAGGTGCATAACAGGAGCACGTGTACCTGGGTTCCTTTGTAACCCTGGGGCCCCTGGGAACCTGGTAGGCCAGGTTTACCCTATAAGCAAAAGAGACGATCATCAGCAAACCTGACAGCATTGCACCCTGAAAACTACTGTGTGAGCGCATTGAGCCTGTTTTATCATCGTCTTTGTCTCACGTGTCTGCCCGGCTTTCCCTCCCCAGGGGGTCCTTGGTCTCCTCTCTCTCCTTTGGGTCCGGGCCCGGAGACGCCGTCGCCCACAACGCCGCTCTCGGCAGCGCAGCTGGTGCACGCGTCGCCCTGGCAACACACGACACATGGCATGGATAAACGAGCGCGAGCGGCGAGGGGCCAACCGCGAAGCCGCATGATGTAAAGAGAGACGATGGGCCGCTCACGTGCTAAGCTACCGTTAGCCTCAATGTGCTGGTGTTAGATGATCAGGTGGTCGGATTCACAGACCAGCCAGTTGGATTTGCAGAGTAAACAACCCCCAGCAGGCAGCCATAGCGCACATCTGTCGACGTTTGGTCGATTTGACATTAAAATGCACGCTAAGTAACGCTTGGCGATGTTGTTTTATGTAACTTGATTGTTTTATGTAAATCGATACGTAAAACAATCAGGCAGCACAGCATTAGGGATCTCTGACCTCGAGACACAAGTCAGACAATGTTATCATCATTAGAGATTTCAATATTTATCATGATTGCATATTAAATTATGGATTTTGCTCCTCATGCCTTTCGTCAATTACAATTATGCTGAAGCTTCGAGCAATCAATTCGCAATCATCGCAGTGTAGCGGATGTACTTGCCATCTTGTTTTAGCAGGCGATTAGCATAAATGTCTCTTACTTGATCGTCATTGCTTAAAAAATTAGCATTATAGGACCAATATAAAAAGAATAACAATGAAAGTTATATTTACCATATGCATGAATCAGCTTACTGTAGCTACCATTAGTAGAACGAAAGAGCCAGGGCAGTTCATGAGAAACCTTAGCATGCCTTGCTAATACACTCTACAAACGCATTTGCTTAATATATCCATTGGCATCATTTTTTTATTAGCTTTTTAGAGAGAAGAACAGAAATAAAAACTCTCACTCAAAAAATGTACATGGTCCTAAAACACCACATTCTCTAAATCTTAAGATAATTTGTAACAGGTCTGGATCTCAACATACTTATTCTATTATGTTTTTCACTTTTTATCGGCAATACCCTTTCTTCTTTTGTTGTTAGCACTGCCATTAAGCACAAAATCCTCCAGCATGAACATATCAAAGAAAAAAAGAACGTGACCACATGTGGCCCTATTTGACCATCCCTCTCCTGGTGCTTTGCTATACCTATTAAAGGCTTATGTGGGATAAACGTCTCAGGCACATCAAGCTGTTGCTCGCGATATGTTCATCCCTCCTTGGGCCTCGCCAGACTTTGAATGCGGCCTCTTGTTAAAGTCCACTGGTTAAAAAACAAATCTCAAGGCAACAGGGGCTATCTCTGTCAAGTTTTTCCCATCGCTGAAATAGTCGGTCAAAATGAATCAAGGAGAGCTACATTCAAAAATAATATATATATTAATGCTGTCAGTTAAACGCGTTATTAACGTTGTTAACGCAAACCGATTTTAACGGCGTCAATTTTTTTATCGCGCGATTAACGCAATTTATAATTTAAAGAAAAAAAAATAGCTCAAAACAAAGAAGCAGTAGCCTGACTGCTATGTTCAAGGCAGTATGTTTGTATGTTCATCGTTTAATTGCACTATAGGCTTTTTTTGTATCGTCCTGTTTTGCTCAGTATATGCCAATGTTGTTATCAATAAAAAAACATTTGCACAAGGCAAGCCGATGCACTTCTCCATGTTGATAAGAGCATTCAAATGAGAAAAAATAATGGGACAAAGAAATCAAGGGATATTTAGCACAGAAAAAAGATTTGCGATTAAATCGTGAGTTAACTATGACATCAATGTGATTAATCGCGACTAAATATTTTAATCGCTTGACAGCACTAATATATATATATAGATATTTATGCAACTCGCTTCAGGCTATGCTCGCCTTGCACTAGGCTATCCTTACAGATAACTAAAGGCTACCGAAAGGACAACATTACGTTTATTTCAATGGACATCTTCTCCGGACTGCGTTTTAGAATACCAATTGATTATATCAAAGGAAGGAGGGGATAAAAGGTATTGATTGATTCACAGCTTAAAAAATGAAAAAAATGAATGAAAATGAAAGGTTCTAGGTAGGTGACCAAATTATACCTTCTCTCCTTTAAAGCCATTGAGTCCATTGTAACCCGGTTCTCCAGCCAGTCCTGGGGATCCTGCAGCTCCATCCAGTCCTTTATCTCCTGCTTGTCCCTGGGGAGAAGACAGAACATAGAACATGCTGTAGGGAAATAAGCAAGTATTCCTACATACTGGACCCTCGTTGATGTATATAAAAGTTTGTGCCTCAAAAAAGCATTTTCCTGTTAAACTTCAGACATTTCTTTTGGAGGGGGTGAACTGAGGTCATTATGTATTTCAATGCATTATTTTCTTGCCCTGACAGAGAGAATTATCTAATTTAAGGTGAGGACTCCACACTCCCCTGTAGTAGCATTAAATCTTTCCTTCCTGCATACTATATTAGACCCAGTGGATGTCAGATTATTTAAGACAGTCGGGAGTACCTCCTGAGGCCTCTGTTTCGCCTAAGTGGTCTAATTTACCCGAGCTATTTCAAGGTGGATACACAAACGATGCCCTGAACAGATAAGTATAAAACTGCTCAAGATTTTAATGACACTGAGACCTGGAGGGGTCAGAGGGGATGGGGAATGTTTTCTATTGTATTAATTGAGATGGTGAAAGCGCATGCGGTAGCTTGGAGGTGACTTGTGTGACTCAGCAGTTGTTGCACTTACTTTATCTCCCTTTTGTCCAGGGGTGCCCTGTATATGGAAAAAACAGAAAGCGATGGATTAGAGAAGTGTGGTTGTACATATACATCTATGCACAAGGAGATAGAGGTGTGTTTTTAGGTTTTGTTTGAAGATGTAGGGACTTAGTGAAAAAGAAGGAATCTATAGCATGATAGCGATTCTAGCTAATTTCTATTTTGGGAAAAGGAATTATTCTAAATCCTGCAGCGTTTTATAAACCATTTCAGATTGAACCGGTGCAGTGCAAAGCCTTGTTTAATTAGATGAGTTTGCAATGATAAAACGTAGCATGCTCTCTGAGGAGCAGGATGCTTCTTAGGTGGTCAAGATTTATTAACTTGACTTAAGGCTTTAGTCCTAGGAGAGACATGTAATTTTCAGACCACTTAAACCCGACAATAAAAAACTAACAACAACTGGGACAAAAGCTTAAGATAGTATCCAATAACTACATAAAAGCACAATAAACAAGGCCATAACCTCACAGAACCTCACAAGCCGGCACGAAACACAAAACAATCAGTTAATAACACTGCAAAATGAGTGCCCCTTATCAGTGAGAAAAACAAAGGCACGACTGAACAATGCATGTGCACATTTAGTGGTTGTTTTGTCTGTATTTACCCATGTCTGCCATCTATATTTTGTTTGCAAGAAAAGCAAGTACAAAACCCATCACAACTCAGACTTGTTTGGCTCTTATGTTGAATTTAGAACACAAGTTTTTGAGATCTACACTTGCTGTATTTCTGAGATGTTATTATTATGCACCCCATTTTGTTACGTATGCTTTTATTTTGTTCTCTTTCTCGGATCCATTTTGTCCGCCTAATGATTGTGAAAAAAAGTTTAGAAAGATAGATAAGATAGTTGGATTCATGATCCATCAGAATGAAAACATGCTCAAAACAATTACCACACACATTCATTTATCGATAAATAAATACAGGTGCAGGTCAACGTTCTGGAAGTGGGTCATCTCACCGGAAAGCCAGCGGTCACCGGACCTGGAGCTCCGGTTGGTCCTGGGGGGCCTTGGACCCCTGGATCTCCCTGTTTAGCTAATGGCCCCTCTGGGAGTTTGGTAATACCGGGCCCTCTGCCAAACTCAGATGGCCCACACACACCACACTCCCCCTGGGGCAAACACACAAGCAAGGGTCAGAAGAGTGAACAGTGTAGTGAGAGGACTGAAAAATAATACACAGAGGGGAGGGAAACATCCACAACGTACCCTTTCCCCTTTAGGTCCAGGAATGCTGTAACCAGGAAGTCCTTGTTCACCCTGTGACAGAGGACAAAAAAAAGTTAATTCCTGAGAACCTTCGGAATGCCAGGTGATCCATGTCACCTGCAGCAGTGAGCTCTTGGCAAGGATGCTAGCTTTGACACGACAAAAACATCCATTACAACTAGCCGAACGAAACACACAATACTCCCTTCTCAGTAAGACAAAGGACAGGGGCGGTAATGTGGTGCCATCAGGTAGGATCAAATTAAGCTCTCTAACCTTGTCTCCCGTCTGACCATCTTTGCCGCTGGGTCCTCTGGCTCCAGTTTTGCCCTATCACGTCAAAAACGGCGACATTTAATCAAAATTAAACGTTAAACAAGTTCATTAACAGGAGCTAACGTGTTCCTAATAGACCGAGCGGGCCGCACTTACCGCTTTACCATCGCCCCCTCTGCTTCCTGAGTTTCCCTGGAAACATTAAGAGAGGATTAAAAAACACTTAAAAGCCTCAATTTTACGCAAATCCTCACAATTGAAACCAAATTAAAGTCATGGCAATTGTTCACGCACAATCCGTGAAAAAAAACCTTGAGGGGACCCTGATACTCTTTCAGTTATCCCTGTTTGCCCAGCTACCTAAGTCTGTTCCTTTTCTTCGCATAAATATCTTGCAGAGCGGAATCCCCAAAGAATACATTTTAAGAGCAGAAAATGAATGTGCCACCATGATTATGCCCCCAATGGATTCCCCCCTCTTCTGCTTGAGAGCAGAATTCAGCCACCCTGCAGCGTAAAGCCCTGTCAATTTGGGCCTCGTATTTTATTCTTTACAAGGGGACCTAGTGCAGGGTTGCAGGAGAGTGGGGGGTGGGGGGTGGGGGGGGAGGGAATTGCCTACAGTTAGGTGCATTTATCGCCTAAGCTTCTTACCTTCTCTCCCCGGAGGCCACTGAATCCTATGGTTCCTGGTTCCCCCTGTGGCAGCCGGGTAGATAGTGAAACACAAAGTGTTTTCAATTACATTAGAGCTGTTCCAGGTGTAACACATTGCACCACAAACAAAAGCCCACGTATGAACAAGCTTACTAGAACTCTTTTCTAAAAGCGTAATCCACCTTCATGTTGTTGATAGTGAATGAATGGTGAAAAATCTGGGGATAACTGCAATGTATTTCTTTCGTCCATAAACTGAATCTATATGTATCCATTTTGTTCAGGGGATGATGCTTAGCGTCGCTAAGTTCTCTTCACAGCTTGCGGTGAAGAGAACCACACAGGAAGTCTCTTATTCCCCACGCAGTGCAAAAAGAGCTGCTCCCCGCCAAAACAGAAGAACCTCATAAACAGTGTGCTCAATAAACGTAGCTTTCATAAGCTAGCAGCTAAAGCGGCCCGTCCATTGTAGCTGCACGTAACTCAGCAAACTCAGATAAGCAGTCCTATATTTCCTTTCAATTGCCGTAAACTCATTAGCCACCGCAGCTGCCACTATTTATTTGCAGTCGATGTGGTTGGCCAACCACCAAGCGAAACTTAATTAGCTATGTCTGTTTTCGGAGGTTGGTGTTTGTTTGTGGTTGGAATATCCTGTCACACACACAAACACACACACATACGCTGCCTCAGATCTATCACTAATAGGAGTCATGTGGGCCGCACATGATGAGTGGAGTGGAGCTGTCGCAGTTTTTTCTTCACTGTGCTATATCTCCTGGATCAGGGAGAGGTGGGGGCGGGGGAGGGGGAGACACGCTAGCAGGGTTAGCTTACCTGTTCTCCCTTCAGACCCACGCCTGGCTCCCCTTTCTCCCCCCTCTGCGTCAGATGTTGGAATGGGATGTCCCCCAGGGTGGGGCACGTCGAACAGGGCTCACCCTGCAACACACACACACAAATACACAAATACACACACACACACACACACACACACACACACACATACACATACACACACACACACACACACACACACACACACACAAAGACAACCACACACAGGAGGAAGATTTGCTATTGTCATCTGCATACATTAACATAATCACTTTGTCTTCCATTTATTTTTTTATACCAACAGATATTTTTTTTACTTTTTATTTTCATCCCCAGAGAGGGGGGGGATTCAGACAGGGGGGAGGTGAAAGGTCATGGGCTGCTAAGTAAACTCGATTGGCTTTCACCACTTTACAAATCTGTCTGGTTACAATTTGTTCAGACATTAGGCGGCCATCTGTCAGGTGCCGCCGCCGGCGCGGTCAGACTAATGAGTGCATGGTAATTATTTGCAAAACATTCTTCACTTGACGAGTCTGTCACCAACACA
Organism: Gadus macrocephalus; assembly: GCF_031168955.1. Classification (NCBI taxonomy): domain Eukaryota; kingdom Metazoa; phylum Chordata; class Actinopteri; order Gadiformes; family Gadidae; genus Gadus; species Gadus macrocephalus. Next base: position 11,183,189 of record NC_082403.1, read on the forward strand.
CACACACACACACACACACACACACACACACACACACACACACACACACACACACACACACACACACACACACACACACACACAGAGACACACACAGAGACACACACACACACACACACACACACAGGCGCTCAAAGACACATACACACAACGTGGGCGTCGTGTCTAGCCAACGGCGACATTAAAGTATGTCTATAGCGACCTGATGATGAGCGACACACGAAAGGGAGGGGGAATAAATGCACGGATCTGACCTTTGCCCCCTTGCCGCCGTCTGATCCTGGCTCTCCCTGCCAGGAAACACAGAGACACAGATGCTTGAGTCTCCCGCTCGGTGCCAACGCAAGCACTCGGCTTTGACGGGGGGTTAGAGAGAGAGAGAGAGAGAGAGAGAGCGCGCGGGAGAGAGACATAGAGAGACACGGAGAGAGAGAGAGCTGGGGCTTGCTCTACCGACGTGAATGTGTCGTACATAAGAATCTGAATTAGTGAGATGTGTGAGAAGCGGCCAAATGGCAAGCGTTCTCGTGATGCATAGAAAATCTAAATGACGTGTGTATGTGTGTGTGTACAAATGCACAGACACACACAAACACCACATACGCATGTACATACATACACCAACACCCAAGCACACAAATAGAAAAAAGCATTTTGAATTGATGAAAAAGGCTGTTAGCTTTCTAATTACCCTTTTCTTAATCTGAAAAAAAAAACATGATTTTCCAAAAGATTGCAAATTAACCCTGTTAACTCATTTGTGTGCAGGTCATAAGATGAAGTGTGCAGTCTAATGAGCCATATAAACGGTGCGCCACAGCTTGTGAGGGTGCATACCTTGGATCCTGCCCTGCCATCCACACCGCCAAAGCCCTGTTGGAACAGAGGAGCGATGGGAGGAACATAGTGAGACAGGCGAGGCTTTGGAAGGAAACACACAGACCTGTTTCCTGTCAGTTATTCCTCTCTTTCTGCTTCCTCTAACCAGGTATGACAGATGGATACTGAAATCTTTGTGCTGAGGATTTCATATGAGAGCAATATATATATATATATATATATATATATATATATATATATATATACATTTCCGTTGCAGCAGAAATCCATTTCCCCATTTCCTATGGCTGGTTACTGCAAACGGGGGACAGGCTGAATAAAAGTAAGTAGATGAAAAAATAAAATAAAAGACACAATTCATTTTTTAAAGACCTATCGCTATCCGAAGAGAATGCCGCAGCTAGAATCAATGTCAAGCCACGGGTGAAAGATGAAGCAGTGGCTCAAGGCTGTTATCTCATAGCGTCTCCAGATATAACAATTATATATGATTAAAAGGAAGCGAAAAAAGAAACATCACAAAGAGTGTGTTTGCTATCGGCATAACCATTGACCGTTTGAGATGTTATTCAGACAATGGCAGTTGATGACTTCCTGTTGTACTCTTACACTTATAGGCAGACCTACTTCTCCAGTTTCCAGGTAAATAAGCAAATGAGGGTTGATCAATTCCTGCTAGAAAGTTGCACTGACAGGGAGTCCCACATCTCCCTTGCCCAGGGCAAATATACAATTAAGGGATATTAACTTCCTGTTGTATCACTGTACTTACAGGAAGTCCTATATCTCCCATTTAAGGGCAAATACACAATCAAGGGGATGATCACTCCCCTGTCGTAGTGCTGTACTCACAGGAAGCCCTGGGTCTCCTCTCCCGGGTAGGCCGGGCTCTCCTTTAGGACCAGCCTTCCCCTGCAGGGTCACCATGTTGTCTAGATCCCCTGACAGCACGGGACACATCTCACAGGCGTCCCCCTAGAATGGACACACACACACACACACACACACACACACACACACACACACACACACACACACACACACACACACACACACACACACACACACACACACACACACACACACACACACACACACACACTTACTTTGCCGTTGTTTTGTAACTAAGCAGACATTTTTATACAATAGAAATGAAGTTGCAGGGCATGTCGATGGTGAGGCATTTTCCTCAAGGATTCAAGCAGGTAGACCATGGACAAAGGCACTACCTCCCTCCCTAATAATACTCATCATAAAATCATGATAATAAAAGCTCAGAAGAACCGACAGCAGCTGCCCCTTAGAGAGCTAGACCGGATCAGGATACCTTCTCGCCCTTCGATCCACCTGGGCCTCTGGGTCCCTAGGAAAGAACATAGAACCAAACACACATTGGATTAAAAAAGAAAAGCGTCACACACTTGATATTTACGTCTTGTTTGTTTGTGACTTGATTCCAGTGGAACCAGATGTGTGGTGGGCAGGGAGCCCAGCCCGTGAGGGGTGGCTCCAGCACAGGTTCCTCTGGTTCCACATGGTCGGGTCTATGAGTGATAGCACGCTTTCGTGTCTCTGCCATAGAACACGTTGCCAGAGACAGCTATTTCTTTACTTCCTTTTTTTTTTTCTCTCTGTGGATTTAGGCAAACCTAGTTGGTACTAATCTCCTAATCTTGTGAGTGCGTGCTCAAGGCTCCACGGTGTGTGCCGTTTCCAAATCATCAAATGCAGTTTCAGATTGAAGTCACTCACCGGATCTCCTGTTGAGCCCTCGGTTCCCGGGAGCCCGGCGTCCCCCTGTGTAACAGAGACTAGACTAAGACCCCAGAAACAACCTCATCCCCTCAAACGACCCCGATCCCCTTAATCCAAACGACATGAAAAACCCTCGCATAACAGTCACCATAATGTTCTTCTGTATTTCATTTCAATGATAAATACAATTAATAATGATGCACACCGCCAAAATTATAAATAATCCTCCTCATCCTCATCATATTTGTCATCAAAATCATAATAACACGCCAAAATATGTTTTGGTGTGTAATACCTGTTTTGGCCTACATCCATGTCCCACGTATTTATACACAATCACGTATGCGCGAGACTTATAATAATCGCAACCCACAAGGGAAATCCTACCTTGTCCCCCTGCACACCGGTTGCTTCACCTGGCGGGCCCTGTACAGAAAAACACATGCACACAAATACACACACACACACACACACACACACACACACACACACACACACGCACACACACACACACACACACACACACACACACACAATGCATTCATCAGTGTGGCAGCGAGTCAACTCCATCACTGTCATCACTCTAATCCAACATTGACAAAAGCAGAGTGGCAACGTATGAAAAAAGAGAAATATATTAATACATATATATATATATATATATATATATATATATATATATATTAAATCCAACAAAAATATGCTTTTGTGCTTCGACGGGGCGTGACGAATGGCGTATTGGAAGGGGAGAACAAAAGACGGCTACGCCAGCTAAACCAGGCATCCCATTTCCGCAGGCTCGACACGCTGAGAGACTTGAGGTGGAAGCGGGGACATCTCATGAGATCACAACCTCAGAACACAAACACAGACGTAAACATGCTCCCAAACGCAAAACTTACGCACGCAAGCACACACACACATAAGCAAATACACACACACACACACACAAACATACACACAAATACACAAACACACAAATACAATGAAAAGAAGGGTGGATAATCCAATAGTGAAATCAATAAATAATCAATAATTATAAGCAATGAAAAACTCACAGGTAGGCCTGGTATTCCCACGCCTTGGGGCCCAGGTGTGCCAGGGTACCCTGGCTCTCCCGCCAGTCCTTCGGGCCCAACTCCTCCAGATTTCCCCTGGGTTCAAGCACACACATCCACGTTCACTTCACCGTAAATCACACACACACACACAGTATAAGCCTGGGCGGCTATGGGCTAGCCCTTAGATCTCTTCATGATCACATGGAACTGACCTTCTGTCCCTTGGGGCCGACCACACAGATGGATCCCGCTCGACCTGGGTGGACAGAGAGACAAGACAAAGACCCAAAGAGAGAGAGGGTTGGTGTGAAAGACCAAGCGATTGAATCACTGTGGGATGGAAGGATGACATGGGCCAGGTCCAGGGATGAATCCTAGGAAAATACTTCTTGGAAACCATATTTTCAGGATTTGGAGTGTTGCGATATTGAGCGATTGGAGCGTTTCTTGATGACGATACTATACACTGAGCTCAAACAAAAAAAACAAAGCAGGCAGCGACAGATGATCTTAACAGCACCCACAGCACGCTCCAAAAGGAACAAGAGAAAACAATAAGGAAGAAACCTCGGTCTCCTTTGGCCAGGGGTGCCTGCGCATTGTTCCAAGCCCTCTCCCGATGCCAGGCCCAGCCTTAAGTCACTTCATACTGCGCCTGCCAGATGCTTAGGAGGCTTAAGAAAATGTACCCAACGCCACAGACAGATCCATCTGTGCATCTAACAATTATTTAGTCCCACGGAGGAGCCAAAAGCTGTCAGGGGGGGGGGGGTATGGGGGGTATGGGGGAGGGGAGATGGGGGGGGGGGGGAGGTGGGAGGGGGGGGGATATGTCTCCTTGGAGTCTAGCACAAGTTTTGAAAATTCCTCCCCTGAAAAACTTTTCAGATACTTATTTGGGACGGTTGTTCTGGTGGGAGGGTTGGGGGCGGGTGTGGGGAGGGGATTAAAAGAGGATTCAAGGCAATCTGAAGCACCTCCCAGTCTGGGCGAGGGCGGCTCAGCATGGCCAATGAAGCATCATTGATTGTACAGCCTTTGTTGCTGTAGTCTAATCTAACAGGCATTAGGGTGGATTTAAGTCTACCAGGGAGAGATGGAGAGAGAGGGAGACAGAGACAGAGAGAGAGAGAGAGAGAGAGAGAGAGAGAGAGAGACTGAGAGACAGACAGAAAGAGGGTTAGAGATAGATGTAGAGAGAGAGGTAGGCAAAGAGACTGAGAGAGAGAGAGAGAGAGAGAGAGAGAGAGAGAGAGAGAGAGAGAGAGAGAGAGAGAGAGAGAGAGAGAGAGAGAGAGAGAGAGAGAGAGAGAGAGAGAGAGAGAGAGAGAGAGAGAGAGACATAAAGACAGAGAGAGAGCAGGAAAAG
>NC_082403.1:11188313-11295813 GCF_031168955.1 Gadus macrocephalus
TCTCTCTCTCTCTCTCTCTCTCTCCCATTCTTCCTCGATCTGTCGGTCTCTATCATCTTCCATCCGCTTTCCCTTTCTATGTCTCTTTCTCTCTCGTCTCCCTTTCTATCTTAATTTCCATCTCTTTCTCTCTGACCCTCTCTCCCTCAATATCTCTCTTTCGCTGACCCTCTCTCCCTCTCCCACTCTCCCTCTCTCCCACGATCTCTCTCTGTTTTCCCAGTCTATTTCTCATTGGCAGTGTGTTTTCAGTGGAGGTGTTTGTGTGTGTCTGTGTGTGTGTGTGTGTGTGTGTGTGTGTGTGTGTGTGTGTGTGTGTGTGTGTGTGTGTGTGTGTGTGTGTGTGTGTGTGTGTGTGTGTGTGTGTGTGTGTGGAACCAGCTGGTGTGTGCCACGCTCTGCTGCCTGGGACCTCTCGGTAACAGCCACTGTGGCCAATAGAGCAGCTGGACGTACACACACACACACGCACACACACACATACACACACGCACGCACGCACACACACACACACACACAAACAAAAACCTCCACTGAAAAACGACTGCCAATGAGAACAAACACGCACCCAAAAAGATGCACGCACACACATATGCCCACACTCAAACAAACACAAGCATCGCACACATACACATACGCACACACACACACACACACACACACACACGCAGACAGACACACATACCGGTATACACGCACGCTCAATACATGATCAAACACAAGTGTACATATGCACACAGACACACACACACACACACACACACACACACACAGAAGGACACATAAACATACACACAAATACATTCTTACACGCACCCACACACACACACACACACACACACACACACACACACACACGGGGTAGGGGGCATAAACACATTCACAGAGACAGCCAAAAGAATAGCGTACCAAGAGGCTGGCTGTTCCTTCCCCTAATTACCATAGCGACTCTGAGAGCGAACAACGACAGGTGGGGACAGAGAAATATATGCTGGGCTTTTTGCTTTTTTTTTTCCCAGCGAAGCACCACCCAGACTACTTGGAAAGCTCCCACCATGGTGATGAGCAACACGCCTGACCACCCCATCCAAGCCCCCCCTCGGCGCCCGACGAATGCCACAGGGCTAGCAGTACATAAATCTTTTTTTTTTTTGCTTGACTCAGAATTGAATCCTCAATTGTTTCAAAAGTAACCCCAGCTCTCACAATTGAATGTCTCGCATGTTGGCCAGCTGGCTTCATTGATTTAATTTCATTTGAAAAAAAATTCTCATCCCCTGAGTGCACTCACCAGACAACTGCACCAACTGGATTCCTTTGGAGATCCGTCTGTGTAAAAGGGAAACATATATATAGAGCAATATATTATAGGCCTACCTATGCTTGATATAGACCTATGTTCATTTGTTGATCTTCCCGGGGTTTTAACTCAAAGACTGTTCAAGGCATCTCCATGAGCCTCAGTGCACAGTATAAACCCTCCAGATTGAACAATAGCGACATTTCCTCTCCTCTGGAAATGAAGGCAGGCAAAATGAAACACGGGGGGTGGGCGTGTGAAGTTTGGCATTGTAGCTTGACTGAAAAAAAGTGTGTCAAACGGATGCCTGGTTTGTTGTGTAAAGGGCTTAAACATCAGAATGCAGCATTTTTTTTGTTGGCAACACTTTGCCACATTGAGAAGAGAGTTGTAGCACTGTAAATGTATAAATCATTTGAAACATACCGTAACATATAGGCTAATGAAAGCCGTTTCGTCACATCACATGAGAAACGCTGAGGCAGTTTTTAAACATCATGCAGACGACTTACATTCCAATTGAGGGTTAGGGTTATGCCATGAAGATGCCATGAAGGAGAAGCCCTATTATAAGAACAAACCATGCATGCAGAATGGAGTGAACTGAGGTAGTATCAATTGATTAAAAGATTGCTAGTTGTGATGCTAACAATACCCATGATGCTTACACAAAATATGATAAAAACTTATAATTGGACACCTTTCCTTTCCAAATGTGAACTAGTATCAGCAGCGTCGGACACGGCTTGAAGGACCTTCCTGGTTACTATGGATATGTATTTACTAATATAGATGTAAGGTCCTTAGAATGTACAAAAATGCATTAGAAAACCAGTTTATTTGGACCAATGCTTTGTAATGTTTTTTCACACACACACACACACACACACACACACACACACACACACACACACACACACACACACACACACAATGTAATTTAACAGTATGAGGCTAAAGCCGAGGGGTCAGTCGAGAAACTAAATAGAATGACGGATCGAATGACAATGAGTGAATAAGTAAGTCTGAGGTTGCCGCTGAGGAGACAGATTGAGAACGAAGGAGAGAGAATGAAAGAGGAGAGCGAGAGAGAAACATAGAAGGAGCGATGAGATTAAAATGAAAGAGAATGAAAGGACCAGGGCTCATAGCCTATGAGAGCAGCTGAGATAAGACCAAGGGGGTGTGCATGAAATGAAACAGTGGGAGCAGAAAGAAAGAGGGGAGGGGGGGGGGGGGTGCATTGAGTGAAAGATGAAGATTAAAATCGAGTGAATGAGGGAGGGAGGGAGCAAGGGAGGGATGACTGAGTTTAGGGGCAGCAGAAGGAGGGGGAGGAACAGGGAGACACTGTTATAACAGAACGATGGGAAGAGATGTGCCTGAAATGAAGATAGATAGCAGAATTTAAGGGAGCTGGATGCAGACTTGGCATGAGGGATCGGTCCACTGGAGTCAATGTATGTGTGTGTGTGTGTGTGCGCGCGCATGTGTCCATCTGTACCTGCACGTGTGTCAGTGTCTGTGTGTGAGCGTATGTATGTACGTGGGCACTGATATTTCCTTATTCATGCGTATCCTCATCCTCTCTCCTACAGCTTTCGACGTGCATGCACACATAAGCAGTTTGAAATGGCCTGTTAACAAAGCTGACCGCTTCATTGCCTTTAAGGCACATAGAAACATGAACTGATGCACACAGACTCACAAACACACACATATACTCACGCACACACACAGCATCGCCTTTGAACCGAACCCAGAGGGTCACTGCCACTCAAACAGGGAGGGTTCTAATTATGGGATGCTTTTTTCACTTTGAATCCCAGACTTATTTGATAATTCTGTCTCTGCAGGGCCAACACTCCACACTGTTATGTATAATGGGAGCCTGTGTGCGTGTGTGTGTGTGTGCGCGCGCGCGCGCGTGCGTGTGTGTGTCTGTGTGTGTGTGTGTGTGTGTGCGCATGCGCGTGCCTATGCGTGTGTACTTTTCAAAATTAATGAACTTTTGGCTCTTTGTACTTAAAGCCTTCTTGAAGCATACACATTTGAAGAAAGTAACGACTCATTCCGAGATCCATCCCATGAGTGCATGAGCACGGACACAAGTGTTGCAATACATAACAGGATAACATGGTTCTGTCGATAGCTACTCTGCGGTGTGGCCATGATGTAACCCTGTTGTAATTCACGTCCCAGTCGCTGAAAGAGAGGTAGATTAAGCACGTTTAGATAAATAACAAGTGCCACTGCTGTTCTTGCGACTGAAGGGGCCATATGCTGGTAGATTTCGTCACAGGCCGGTAAGTCTGTTGATACTGTTTAACCAACAGCCAAGTCTTGCATCAGTGAAACTTTGATCAGTGATCCGCTGGTTATGTCTGCTTGCAATTTCGCATCCCCCACCAACAGAGTTCTCATTCAATTGAAATATGTGTTGTAGTAATGGTGTTAGAAGGGCAAACACCAAAATCGAATAACGAAAAAAAACACCATCTTTGTATTTTCCAACATATGGGTCTAGTACGATAAACGCGAGGAGATGGGATGGCTAGTTTAAATCCACCAAACGAGTACACATGCATTTCTACGATGCTCAATAATATAACCAACCATCTTCTTGTAATGTATTTATATGGTAAAAAAAATTTAAAGTAAAGTGTCTGACAAGAATAAGTGGCCACTCCGTGGTACTAGCCACTTTGGTTGGTGGAGCAAAAAGTTAATTTTCCACCCTGCTGACTGACCAGAGAAGCACAGCAGTATGGGCCTGTGTTGTGGATATACTATCCCAGATGAATGCAGCATGTCCCATGTTCAGGCACTTTCTAAAGCTGCTTTGGATAAAAGGTAAATCTGAATTTTATCAAGTAAAGACCAACTAGTGTGTGACATAATTTATTAATACATTTTTTAAAAAGTACCTGCTAGAATTTAGGGATTTATAGGTTATTCAATGTTTTTCTACATTCTTAATGATTCTTAATTAAAAGTAAATATGGTAATATTCAGCTGAGCTATCTCTGCTGAATATCAATTATCTTGTGTAATTAATTCCACCAGTGCAGCATTGGGTGCAAGTTTCAAGATTCAACAGCGCTCATTTGGAAGTTGCTATGCACCAGTTTTATAATAGAGTCGGGATATTTACAGCCCATTTACGAGCTATGTTATAATTTGCAGAGAAAAAACAATACAACAGGTCCATCCAAAGCACTTCAATGTTATTTGAGTACACAAAGCACAAACACTTGCATTGATTATTTTTTGTAAGCAACGCTTTTGTGTCTATGTTGCGATGAAGTATCTCTCTTTAACAGTTTTTTTGTGTTTCTATAAATATTTAGAATTCGGATTTAGGCTACCATCAACATAATGTCTTAAAGGTGACACATTGTACCACCAGGTGTGAGTGTGATTAGCCGTTACAAGCCGTCTTGAAAATCGGCCTCTTCTGACATCACAAGTGGGCGTGTCAGCCTAGATGTGTGCTGGATAGATCAGTCTACCAGCCTCCCCAGTGGACTGTAGCAAACGTTTCTCATCTATCCATCATACATCTAGGTGGACACGCCCTCTTGTGGCGTCAGAAGAGGCAGATTTTCAAAACGTCAACTTAATCACACTCACACCTGGTATAATATGTCACCTTTAAGTTAATGAGTGCCGCTAGCTTGTTGCTAGTGGAAGTGCGGTTAGCAGAGTGTCCCTGCTATGAGGGCATTTGCATCATAGGGTTAGTCATTTTGCCTCGATATCATGTGATCTGTACGATAACATTATAATGACCTGCATCATCAGGGTCTTAGTGGGGCCTTATCGTCCTTTCAACCTTCTGTTCTGGATCTCAGACATCATTGGGGTGATAATTGCCTCCAATGAGGGCGCTGGGTGATTGAGAACCATGATTAGCTAAATAGCCCTGTCGTCTGCAGGTCAATATGTAAAAAAAATAAAAAAAAGCCTCTCTATTCAGCACCCACCGTTCAGCAGAGACTAGGACGAGGCACTGACTACAGAGTCGGATGGACTCCATGAGTAGGTTCCTTAAGTTAATACAGGGCGACACAGTTGGTTTAAGAACAAAATAATAAAAAAATCCATTGAATAAAGCAGCACACATTAGCATTGCTGAAATGATCCTGTGTCTCTCATTAATCTTAAATTGTCTGGGGTTGTGTATTAGCATCATGGGTACGACTAAATACACTCCAGCAATACGTTTCTGTTCCAATGGATGAGCTGAGGGCTTCTGTCTGGTGCAGATTGATTGTGTGTGGTCTCTCATTCTTCCTCACTGTCTTCTATGTGGGTCCCTGTCTGAGAGATGCTGCCTTACCTTTCTGCACATTCCCTTTCTTTTTTTCACCTGGGCCATCTGTTCTATTCTCTCAACTCTTCCAACTCTCTGGCGCCATTTACATTTTTCTCTCCTCCTAAACTCCCCTCTCTCTTTTTCAGTGAACCCTCATTTGTTTTCTCCCCCCTTCTATAATTTTTGTATTCTTTGCAGGGCTCTATATTAACCACCCCTCCGATGCACACACACAGGGAAAAAACACGCACACACATACACACACACACACACAGCGCCCTCTCCCTGACTGTGGGTGATGTATGGTCCCTGTCACCGCTGGAATCAATGGGATGCCTGTTGTTTTAATTTAGCCCGGGAGCCCAGCGGATCTGGATCCTCAGTGTCATGGAAGAGCGATGGCAGTGGCCTTTCTCCCCCCCCCTGCACCCTGTCCTCCACCCGCCTCTCTCCCGCTCTATCCCGTCCTGCTCTTCTCCCTCATTCCTTCGCATTGATCAACACTTAGCTCTCATCGGAAGGGCTCCAAGGAGGGTCCCATCCTGTTGAGGTCCACGGGAGGGGGGGACGACGACTTCTCACCTCTTGGCGGTTAACACTCTCTGGATTAGCATCGGTGTTTGTGTGTGTGTGTGTGTGTGTGTGTGTGTGTGTGTGTGTGTGTGTGTGTGTGTGTGTGTGTGTGTGTGTGTGTGTGTGTGTTATTGTGATGCAACGCACACGGCTGCACAGCCTAGCCTGCCTAAGGCTAGACCCATGCTAACGAACGCAAGAGCGGTGTTACCTGGATTAGCAATCAGCATGCTAACCTGTTCAGTCGCCCACACACGGGTGATTAACGGCCTCCAGAATGCATATTACACAGAGGAGTGAAACATGGCACTTGGTTTTACATGCTGTATGCCTTCATGAGCCAAGTTGGAAAAAAAAAGAACATGGCTAATTGCGTGAGATGTGCTAGCTATGCAGAGCAGCTAGCTACGTTTCATTGGATTCAATTATTGGAGCTGTTTATAGCCCAGGTTGAAATCAAGGATGAAGAAACAACAAAATGTTGAGTTTAGGTCACTGTTATTTTTCCCAATTTCAAAACACAAAAGACCCAATTAAAGAGCTATGAATGTAAATGTGTTTTTATAAATGGTACGGCAACGCAAACAACATAGGCTACATCAGTGGCGTAGCTTAGTTGTGCTAGGCCTCGGGGCAAGATCGTGCTGGGCCCCCCCCCCCCCAACCCCCACACACACACACACACACACACACACACACACACACACACACACACACACACACACACACACACACACACGAATGCATCCACTCCCCCATAGGGCCTAAGCCAACGCCACAACGAGAGAACGCAAAATCATCATCAGAACCATGGACAGAGACTTGGCATCCCTAGATCACACGTCAAAATCACGGAAACATTATTAGGACCACGTACACTGTATTTGCAACACACTGCCTACTATCAAAAACAAAACATAAATACTCCATTCAGCTGACCACACAACTACATTTCCCAAACAGCACAACTAGGCCTAATCAAAATGGCCAATGGTAACATACTCCTACATGGCACAGCGGCCATAACCAATAATAAAATAACAACTGCTCTTACCCGTTCAGAAGTTAACTCTGCGTGCCTTCTGTTCAGCAAACTTGTTGATAATAGAGGTGAAATCCAATTTCCTTGCTCTTTCATTCTCGATTGAGAGTATGGCCAACACTCAATCGCTACTGTGCCATGGCGCTCCTTAGAGAAGTCTTTATCAATTTGAGCTTGGAAAATGACCGCTCTGCCGTGGCTACTGTCACTGGTATGGTGAGGTACAGGAAAAACGCTGTGCAAACATTTCGAATTGCGCGCCAGGTCTTTCTTCTCTTTACGTTTTTTAGTACCACTTTTTAGCTTGCAAAACATTGCAATGGTATGGCTTAGCTTTTAACAATATGTTAGAGTTGGAGATACTAGCTGTGTTCGAAGTCGTTCGCTATACACTCACTCACTATTCCCTATATAGTGTTCATGATATAGTGCACTATATAGGGAACGAACAAACGAGGATTCGGACACTACGCTGAACATTTGTAAACGTCATATGCGTCAGTAAATGCGCCGGGTATTTGTGTGACGCAGACAGATGGGCCCACATCATGTAAACAATCCGGGCACTCACGAGGATGGAGGTTGGATTGATGTTGAATGTTACATTTCCTTGTTCAAGTTTTTTTTTAATTAATTTTGAATGTTACATTTTCTATTTTAGATTCCAAATAAATTGTTGACGTTTCTAAACGAAGACAGAGACTCCATCATTAAATGTATTCGTTTTCGCGATTAATCAGCTTCTTCTTCTCCTTCGGAAAAACACGACCGCATTGCATTGTGGTATACGGGAGTATCGTGTAGGGACGTCGTATGTACACTCAAAACATCACAGTGATTGGTCGAACAGATTTCCCAGCAGGCCCTATTCTTTTGTAAATGTTGAAACTAAAAGAAAATAAATTAAATAGCCTTAGTGCGATTGTATATACTTTTTTATTCCTGGCCAAAATATCACTACTGTAACCAAATTACATACATTAAGGCAGAGGAAGATAAAATATATAAGCCACCCTGACTGTGATGGTATGAGAGAAGAGAGTCTATATAATGTGGTCAGTTCCTCTCTACATACACTCCAGACAACTTATGCTGCTTTCACACCGCCGCCAGCACGGCGACCGTCGGGCGGCCGCACGGGCGCTAGGTGGGGCCCACGCGGCCGGGCCCCCCCGGACCCCCAGGGCCCTGCCCCGGAAGCCCTGGCCCAAGCTACGCCCCTGGGCTACATGCAGAACTCATCCTATGATTGACCTGATTATGCAGCATCTTTGAAACCAGAACACCCGGTACAATGATAAAGACCACCCTAAATGGTCCTATGGCAATGTTCAAAGTTTCAAAATCCTCGCCGCCCCCAAAATAAATGGGTTATTCACACAAATTTTTTCCGCTGGCAGATACTTCTCAGCTGTCTGATATCATTTTCCTTCCCCATGTCATTTCCCAACCTCTTCCACCACCGCCCATCGTTAATATAAATCATCCATCTCCATATTCCCAAACGCCAAGCATGAGCGAAAGCCATCAGACAGCTCGCACGCGTCACAGGCGAGAGGCAATTAAAGCCGGAGCATCTGAAACAATAGCCTGAATGGAAGGCAGCCTCAGAGAAAATGAACAATAAGCACGTAACGAGAAACGAGGAAGCAATTAGCGGGCGGGGCAGATTTTCACCACAATACCCTTCATGTTGAGAAATGTGCCGCACTGTAAACATAGGCGGGGACGATGGGTGGATAGCCGGGGATCGTGACTGATGTGGCGCGATGTGATGGAAACAGAAAGAGGCATGTGATTAACGCTACCAATCCACGCTAAGGATTACAAATGCAACAGTTCCCTGGGTTGGCCTGTCGGACGTGGATCGTTTATTTGAACTGAGAGGGGGGGGGGGGGGGGGGGGGGGGGGGGAATTGGCACTTCTTGAAATAAATAATCAAATGCAACGTTTACACGAGCTCAAACCCAAATAAATGCATTATTAAAGGCAGATAATGCAAATATTCGTTTTACTGCTCTCTTTGAGTGAGCTCTGTAAAATAGGACGTTCACACTAAACCTCCTTCAACCCGTGGCCTGGTTTGGTTCTCCTTGAAGGCAGTAGATCAAGGGTACCCGCTGGTGACAACAGGTGAAGAGGATGACAGGTCCTCCCTGACGGCTGACAGACGAGGGGTGTGAGTGGTGTCTTCGGTGGGTGGGGGTGCAGGGGTCACACCGCGGAACGGGAACAACGGTTAACAGGGATGGCAGCAGAGGCAGCGGCAGCAGCTGGGGGCAAGGGGCTGAGGAGAGGGATTTGGGTGAAGTCGTGGAGCAGCTGGGAATGTCACTGTAGTGCACTTCATTAGGCAATAAGACCCCAGTGTATTAGCCGAGGGCACGGGTAAGAGGGCCGGGGGACGGCGGGCAAAAGAAGTGTTAACTGTCGAGCCATCTGAAGCTGTCACCCTGGATCAGTGTCAGACAATGCCTCGCCGGTAACACCCCCCTCTTCTTCTTTAAACAGTGTCAGGTTAGGATCAGGTTAGTGAGAGGAGGAACAGACAGAGGCCGTACGAAAGAGGGAGAGAAAACTATTAGGACTCAAATAGATTTATTTTAATTGATATGCGCACTCTTGATCATGACTGAATGTTGCTGTTGGCCCAACTCCTGCTGTTACCTTGGAGACAGGGCTAAGATATATGCATGATGAAGTGCATGCATACACACTACCAAACCATGGTCCATGTTCACCGTGCCTTAACACCCATACACACACACACACACACACACACACACACATACATCACAGCATACACCAACACATATCTCACACATTTAAATACACAATCGTAAAGAAAGCGGCAAGGTAGAGAAGGGAAAAGAAAGCATAAAGAGAGAACGAGGGAGAGAAAGAGAGAGAGAGGCGGGTGGGCAGTCTGACATTTCAAGTTCAGTTCCTACTACGGTGTGTTAAATGTCATATTGTTCAGCCAGACACATCCATCAAAGTCTGCCGGTGTTTTCTAAAGGTGGGCACGGTAACGCCACTTCCATCATTGCATCACCCGACCGCCCCCCCCTTCATGTGTGTTCCGCTGTTGTACGCTTTCGTTTAGAAACCACACAGAAACATGTGTGTCCGATGCACGCGTCGTCATGGGCAACAGGTTTGTATACTTATAGACATGCAACAAAAGAAGACATGTAAACTCGGGCAAACCTTATGTCACAACTACACAAATGCACACATTGTACATCCGTACGTCTGTACATGCCTCACAGGCATGTACAGACACGCACACATTCAAATGCATACACACACACACACACGCACACACACACACACATAGTGTCCACAAATAGACACCGACACATTTCCCCTTAAGGTTATTTCAAAATGTCAAGAAACGCACACAGACAAACACGTATCCGGGGCCACAGAAAGGACGTGTGTGTGTGTGTGTGTGTGTGTGTGTGTGTGTGTGTGTGTGTGCTTGTGTGTGTGTGTGTGTGCTTGTGTGTGTGTGTGTGTGTGTGTGTGTGCTTGTGTGTGTGTGTGCTTGTGTGTGTGTGTGTCACAGTGTACCAGAGCAACCTCTCTCAAAACATAACGAAAAAATGGACTACCCCCGGCCATGGCATCCAGAGAACATTGGTGGCCCCGTCAACCGTGGCCAGCGAGCCCTCCTCACAAGCCAGGGGCTGTGGGACTGACCCACCACCACCACCACCACCACCACCACCACGAGGGCCATCATCACCCACACCACTGCCATCAGCGCCGCTCCTTGGCTCCATGGCTGCACGGCGCCAAGGCTCCTGCGCTAATTTATTGCAAAAAGGGAACTGCACCTGCTGCTTTGCCCAAAGGCATAAATGTGCTTGTCTGCAGTTTGGCATACCTCTCCGGGGCCTCGCTGACAGTGGCGGAGGAGAGAGAGAGAGAGAGAGAGAGAGAGAGAGAGAGAGAGAGAGAGAGAGAGAGAGAGAGAGAGAGAGAGAGAGAGAGGGAAAGAGAGAGAGAGAGAGAGAGATGGAGGGAGGGAAAGAGAGGTAGATGGAAGACGGAGAGAGAAAGGACACGGGAGAGAGTGGTATGGAAGAGGGAAAGAGAGAGGGAAGGGGTGAGGATACGGGAAAGAGGTAGGTTGAAAGGAAGAGAGGGAGGTCGTGAGAAAGGACACAGGAGAGAGCGGTCGGGGGGATAGAAAGAGGGAGAGGGAAAGGTTGTAGTGGGGGAGAGAGAGAGGGGGGTTTGAGGAGAAAGAGTTTAACTTGAGCACCGTGATTAAATCTGTGGGGTTGAGTGCCAAAACGGAAGTATGGTGTAGATGGAGAGATAAACCACCGTTCAGTTTAATAATTAAGATATCCAGCCGGCGACCTTTAAAGGAAAATACAACCGCAGTGATAAAGTGGAAAGTACACCGATTGAATTACTGATGGTTAAAAAATGAAAAGTAGGGGAGGGAATCTAATAGACTTAACGTGCAAGGACATTTGATGAACGCCGGAATTGACTATGTAGTTTTCTTTTCTTTGTTCTTTTAAATACATGACATTGAAGTCTGTGCTAAATTGAGCTTCCCTTTTGGTAGTAAATTGTCTAGGGTACGTCAGTTACTTAGGGAGGTCATTATGTAAATTATTCATATAACTGGTAATGGAAGTAGACCCCCACCTTGGCCCCCCAGGTGGGCCCTTGTACTTCCTTACACGGTCCATTCCATTTATTTCTGCCACATCCATTACCCAACTGTGGGCCGGTGAGATATATTAGGAAATATGAATGCATTCAATATTACTTTAATTGCAGAAGAGCATAAGTTGACTAAAAGGCTTCCCATGGATGCCTTATATATAGAATAAGTCTACGCACCTCAGAGTATTTTTAGATACATCGGCTAATAATAGGTGAATGGAGCGGTCCACTTTCGTTCCATTCCTATTGGTTGTGACAAATCATTTTGCTGAAGGCGAATATCTTTAGGTGTGTAGGTTGCAAACATTTATGGTAAACTGTAAAGGTTTCAAATCCACAGGGTGTAGACTAGCCTCTGCAATTCATTATTTTTTTCATTTGAATATCTAACGAAACAGGAAGCAAGGTGGGATTCGGACTCAGTTGCTTGGAGTCTCCCCCCTGAATTTCTGCTAATAACATAGTAGTATTGCTCGATCAGAGATTCATGTCAATGTTACGTTAAAATAGCAATACTTAGATTGAAACAAGAGCGAGAGAAAAGGAGAGAATGAGGTGAGAAAACCCCAAATGAAGTAAAACAAATAAAACACAACAAAAAAAAGAATGAAAGAGGAAATGATAAGGAGATAAGGAAAGGAAAGGGAATGAAATGTGTTTCAGTGCAGATCTCCTTCGGGGGGGCGCCGGGTGGGGAAGAAATGTCAGCTGCAAGGCCTGATCGAGTTAGCCATCACTCAGTCTTTGAAAGGTTGAAGGAGTGATTACTTTAGGTTTAATTTCTTGGAAATGTTTTTCTTCAACGCATTTATTTCAATGTGGAGCTCGACCTTGGGATAAGGCGGGGGATTCTTTCACTTTCAATTTCTCCTCAGTCCTTGACAGACAGAAACGTCTAACACGCCGCCATGTAATCCCCAGCAACTGCGGTTGCTTGGCTAAGCTTGAGTAAACCCCCACCTGCTCAAAATCAGTCCAGGTCTCTTTCTTCCTCACTTCTTTGTCCTCCTTTTTCCATCTTTAGCATTATGAAATTAATTAAATTCAATGAATTTTGTGTGCGTGTGTCTTTTCCCTTATTTCTGTCTCCCATAATGCTCGACTTCTTTCAAAGCCTTTAATCACAGCTGCAAAGACACATCTCAGATATATGTGCAGGTACCCATAGATGCATACCCGCACACACTCATGCAAACACACACACATAAACATGTGTGTGTGTGTATGCACACTTCCATACAATGATACGCACACTGTGATTATTATAGCTGTGGCATAATTACAGAGAATGTACTATTTTGGGATGTCCTCATCTGCCTGTTGCATCATGGGAAAGTAAGATGGAAATGCAATATGGCGGAGGGTGTCATGATGCCAGACAGATGAAGAGAGCAAGTATGTACTTTGGGGTAAGTAGTGTTGCGACAGAGGGAGAGAGAGCTGGGCAAACTGAGACAGTTAAAGCTAGACATTATAATATGAGGAATATTGAGAGTGAGGAGAGATAAGAGAGAGAGAGAGAGAGAGAGAGAGAGAGAGAGAGAGAGAGAGAGAGAGAGAGAGAGAGAGAGAGAGAGAGAGAGAGAGAGAGAGAAACCGGAGGAAAGAGGCAAGAGGGATAAAGGTAAGCAGCGTGCACACACAATCAGGACGTGGACATTGTATGGGCAGGGGCCTTGGGTGAAAGAAAAAAGAGAAAAAAAACAATATAAAAACCCAAACAGATAAAATTCGACAACAACAAGACGCTCTTAAATTTTAACGGACATGCCGGTGAATCGCATTATCCTCCTTCTCTAATCCATTTTCCAGGGACCACCATACCCGGTTCGTGTCCCCAAATTAGTTTTGAATTTAGCCATGACGGTATACTTTCCGTGGTAGTCACGGCAACACCTGCCGGCGGGTGACACCGGGGCTTCAGCCCTGGGGGTGGGGGGTGGATGGGGGGGCTTCATTAAAACGACACACTTGACTGACTGCCATGTCTCTCTGTATCTCTCAAAATGTTCCGGCCTAGTGTTGGCATGCTAACCATCCATAAGTTTGTCTCCTCTGGCCACCATCTTCTCCCTATGTGTTGCATCTCCCAAACACAAACGTTGGCAAACATCCCACACAACGCCGCTTTCCTCCAACGCGTTTTTCGATGGGTAAATATTGAATCGCTGCCTCGCAACACAATTGTATTATCTATCCTCTCTCTCTCTCTCTCTCTCTCTCTCTCTCTCTGTATCTCCCTCTCTGTATCTCCCTCTCTGTATCTCCCTCTCTGTATCTCCCTCTCTCCCTCCCTCCCTCCCTCCCTCCCTCCCTCCCACCCTGCCCCCGAGCCAGCCTCTCAACATGAAAGGCTGTGAAATACAGCTCACTGTCCGCGTGGATCTGGCCAGGGCCCCAGGGTGCTTTTTTCAGCCTGGCTGGGTCGGGAGTAGTGGCTCTGCATGACATGTCCATTTGCAAGACTTCCAGCCCCCTGCCTTGCAGAGCACAACAGCTTCAGCCATCAAGTAGACAGCGAGGAAACAACGATCATTTGTTTGTGTTTTTTGGGGGATTCGTGTTATCTTCTTTTGGTTTTCAGTTCTCATTCAGGACGGGTCAGGGTCAGGCCGAGTTTGACAGGGAGAGGAAGTTATAGATGGAGATAGAGGGAGAGAACTCTTGGAATGAAAGACCTTGGACGATACAAATCGGTACTGTCTTTCTGTTTGTCAACACGGTGCACTGCTTTAAATGGAATGACAATGGTGAGAGTAAACAGAAAGCCAGAAGGCAATGATACATTTAGACAACCCGGGCAAGTCATTTGAACTGCGACAGGTCAGTATGGCAGTAGAAAAACATCACAATATCTCAGTCCCACATTCAAGACCTAAAAAAAACGTTTTGACTCCAGAAAGAAACAGAATGATATTAAATTCCTGACAAAAATAAACATATTGCAAAGAACCGCTTCTGCTACCAAATTCATATCAAACAGGGCATATATTAAACCCCAGGCACTGACATTGACAACCAAATAGGCCAATAAACAGAGTTCTGCCACTTTGTCGATTAACAAAAGGTGCCAAGAAAATGTTGCAGATTCTGTTTCACAATGAATAGAATGTGTTGATTCAAGGGAGGGGGCAGAAAATATATGTGTCATTATTATGAAGTCCACGTACACCAACAACACATTTTCTACCATTATAAAAACATCGAATAGCACTCCACACTTTAAATCTCACACTGGGGGTTGCAGCTTGAGTGTGACCCTGTTTAACACATGCAAGCATGAATTGGCAATGACATTTACCCTATCATCTCCTCACCCTGCTAAACACTAAAGTCAAAGGGTTCCCAGTTTGCAGGGCTCCTACAGTATTTTTTTCTCAAGCCTTGACCTTGACAGTAAGCCATGGTAACTTAAAATAATGATATTCCAACACATAGACACACATACCCCCCACGAACGAAACATAAATGAAAAAAATATTCCTGAAGAATACCCAAGTGCACTATCATTGTGCTAACATCAGCCAGGAAAAATAGCCGCCGCAAAAGTTTGGCAGGACCCGAGAGTCAAACGCAGCTAAAGTCCCAGCGACAAAGTACGCATACAGAGCAGACTGTCGGCGTGTTTTTCGAAAAAAAATAGCAAAAACCTAGAGCACAAATTTTATCACTACTTATAAGACAGAAACCCTGACGAACCACAATCACCATAAGGGCGTCACCTACAAGAAGAAAAATAAATCATAATCCCTCATAGAGAGGAGAATTACTGCACAGCAACGAAGAACAGAATGGTTTTCAAGGTGACTGAAGTGAGGCCAGATTTAAAAGCCAGTACAGAGATGAAGAAGTATTTACAGATACAGCCCGATGGACTGACAGACCGACCGACCGACAGACAAACAGACAGGAAGGCAGAAAGGCAGACCTAGAGATAAAGAGAGTTAAAGCGATCTGTCTGAATACAATGTAGTCTGTGCGTCTTTGAGAAGATGAGATGGCACCAACATGGAAGTGGCCCCCAAAAGATTCTAATGGAAACAATCGTCTTATCTCTGCCTCGCAGGATCTAGATCTAGGATGTAAACTTCAAATTCATCTGTTTCAGACTTCCTGCTCAAATGGTTGTGCTTCTAAATTCCAACTGGAATTAAAATATCCCATATCCATCAAGTACAAGGGTAACATGTCTGTTATATTTTCACCATGGCAACACGACTTTGTTATACCATATATCTGAAATCTGTTATTTTTTGCACTTGTTACATACATGTTGTGCCTGTCAACCATTGCTAGCCCAATATTGAGGGTCCATTTGCAGTGATTAAGAAATATTCGCTATACAAATTGTAGACACACTTAAAAAGTCTGTACTTCAAATTGCACTAAAATATTGATGGCTTCACAGGAAGCAAACTTTACTTTGGGCGAGTGACCTGAATGTAAAACCACTACCTCAAATTGGGGCATTAACGGTAGTCTCACTTGCTTCTCTCAGAGGGATGTCAGAGGGAGACTGATGCATTTGGATATCTATGGTTTCTCCTCCTGGCCTCTGAGCTTGGATGAACCTGTAATTGAAGTTACATAAGCGCACTTATTAAGTCAATCTATGTGTTTTCACCCTCCTACGGTAGAGGAATATTTAAGGAGACAACATGTGAGTGTTGACAGTTGAAAGAAAAAAAAAGAATGAATAATTGAGGAGTTAAGGGAACCACTAATAGTGGAAGCTGCACTCTGAATTAAATATTCTGAGTAACAACTGCTGTGGGGTAGAATATGTAGGGGCCGAGGCAAGGACACATGAGGGCAATAATCAACCTACCAACCACCAGTGCCCATAAAATACAGTAATATAGTAATAAGTATTAGTATCATCCATCTGTTATAATTTTGATGGCATTTTTCATGAGATTCTTTGATTATCAATTTACCAAATTAATTTGATTTCAATTAAACTTTTACATTTTTTTAGTTGACTGCATAGCTTAGGTATTTCTAAATGCTTTTTAATGGTTTCTACTTAATGCAGAGATTATAATCACAATTTAGGTTTTCTATTGCTAGATTATAACATTTGTTGTGCATGTCACACAAATAAAGGTTTAAATTAAACATTTTCCATTGGACAAACACACCCAAACACATCACACATACATAAATGCACAATAGTAAAGAAATTACACTAAAAGTAGAAAGACAGAGAGGGGTAGAAGACACACACACACACACACACACACACACACACACACACACACACACACACACACACACACACACACACACACACACACACACACACACACACACACACACAATAGAACATTCCATCAATTTTCTGCCCATCAATTTATATCAAAAACATCCATTCTGTAAAATATCTCAAATTGCACCCAACGAGTGCAGTCATGACTGTTGGAAGAGGAGGGAGGTGAGGAGGAGGTAGGTTGAATACAAGAGATGAGATGCATCTATTCCTGTCTAGTCTCGGCCATTTGTGAAGTGGCTCTTTGAAAGGGATCAAAAAATGTTCCCCAGCCACCGAGGGGAAACCATCAGGGTCCCTGAACGCATCTCGCTTCTATCCACGTCGTCGTTGTAGTGCAGCTCCGAGACTGCAACACGCGGTACCTCATCTCGAGAGCCGAAACATAACTGGACGGTGCATTAGAGATGACTCGTAGGGTTTTATCTGATTACTGCGTTATCTGAAGAGCAACGACTAAGGGCCTTGCTTTTTCTTCTCCGGTTAAGTACTTTGGCCAGAATACCTGGAAAGGAAAGCATGACGGAAGGCCATGGAACACACAGTCAAACACACACACGCATATATGGATTATATACATTACATCCTTTTTCGGTTCAACATGGATACCCTGCCACAGAAGTTCATTTCCGTTGCACGCACTTGTGTTGCAAGGTCAAGATGCCTGCTCGGTCACATCACTAATAGGCTGCCTTAATCAATGGCATCAAGTTTTTCCCAATCCTGTTACATCCTCCTACCTTCCGCATCAACACACGCATGAAGGCACACACGCCTGCGTGAGCGTGTTTGCCATGGTGACAGTGGGAGAGGGAACGAGAGGCGAACGGGGGTCTCTCACTTGAAGCTCCTCTCTCCACCGACATCGCCCCTGCCACTGCTGCTGGCCGTTGTCAGGCACCAGCTCTAGAAGCCAGCAGATCGACCGGGTGGGCTGTCTCATTAACCCCCGGCAACCGATGGGGGACGTCGCGACTCCTCCGCTTCCCCTGTCAGAAAATAAGTCTCCTGTGTCCAAGATTTCGCTAGAGGAAAAAAAAAAAGAAGACAAAACAGCCTGGGGGGCTCAATCTGCCTGGAACCCATGTCATTCCCTGGCTTGTCGTAGTTTTTTTTATTTTTTATCATTAGGGTTGGATTTTGAGATGATTGGCTGTCTGTTGCAGCTCAGCATCTGTCATCACCCCCCCATACCTGTATCCCATGGTGGATCCCTGCAGGATCACCTGGCAGTGGTGAGAGGCGATCCGATGGCCACTAAATGCAGGGTGCCATGACATTTGAAGAATGCTTCGCCGGGTACGGCTCGGAGGAGCCAACAGACGACACAATGAAACCTCCACACAACCCAGGATGATATTCCGGCCAAATTGTCAACCCCCAACCCCCCCTCATCGCTCATCCCACTCCTCCCCCGTCGGCTCCCCTATTCAGTCCGACGCCGTGGCCAGAATTTGGATTAGGGGGATGGCATTAGTGCATTTTGGAAGGCTCCACCAATGGCCATTGTGTAAGGGCAATCTCACTGGACCAGCCAGTCTGTTTGCTCCTGTTTTCCAAAAGAGCATGAGCCCATTGCTGCAATTCTGGCATGAAGCTGGATGGGCCGACAGCCGAGGTACCACAGCGGTAAGGGCTGAGACTACACCCCAGCCCCGCCCAGCAACCCCCCGCATCACCCTTCAGTCATTTGACCGTGTACAGGCACATCTACGCCACTGACAACATTTCTGCAAATTGTGGCATGTGGGCTTGATTGTTTGAGTGTGGGGAGGATACGCGGCACTCTAGTGCCCACGCGTATGCAGTCCCTGAGGGGGTTCAAAAGACAAGGACAGGCCAGGGTTGTTCTCATGAAATGCTTCTTCTCTATTTAAGTGTTACTCCAACCACTCTCACCGGTTTATTCAGCAAAGCACTGAATTCCTCGGTGCCCATGCTTTACCGGTCCCCTCCGTTCGATAGTCGTGTCTTCCATACCGTCTGAGAGCATGTCAGCCACTAAGGAGACAAGACACACCATGAATGTCAAAAGCGATGGGTTTTCACTGTTCCAAGTCCCAGAGAGCAGAAGGCCCCTGTATGTCTGTTGGCACTGCTGCCGTCACGCATGCTTACACCCAACACTCAAAACCTATTGTGAGTTGAGGCAAAACAATCGTGGTTCAGTTCCGTCCTTTTTCTACAAATCTGTCAGACTTTCAAATTCCATGCCAACATTTTATATTTTGACATTTCCAACACAGAGTGCTTGCCTTTGAATCTCACTGTATTCAGCCTCTTAATGTTTCAGGCATCATACAAATGTGATGCCACTTTCTGCTTAATTCCTTTGAAAGGAAACAGAGTTGTCTCTCTACCTCCTAATGCAGGAAATACATATGTTCTCGAGTGGTTTAGGCAGTGCATTTTCCTCAAATAATCAGGGACCAAAAAATGTGGCGACGCACTTTCTCACTTTTTATTTACCCTTCTGCCTCTCCCTCCTGCACTCATTGCCCACTTTCCCATAAAACAGCAGAATGTAATGAACGCCGATGGTTATATAGCCCAGCATGAACTCACCACCATAACAGCACATTATACGATCATCTTAAGGATGGCCACTTTGAATAGAGACAACAGGAGCAGGTGACGTTGTCTGCTGCAGTAAAACGCTTATGAGCCTCTTTTACCCCATCTCGATTCCCATGCTGCGTATGCATGCAGGCTAACGTATGCTATATTCACTGCCTCCACACGTCTACTGTACATTACTGTATAGACTGCCAGCAGGACTCCACCTCCTCTCCGAAGGTCCACTGGTGTTGAAGTACCAGAACCCCAGCTTAATTACCTTAAGTAAAATTTGGCCACCATGACTCCTGCATGGCCACAGTAATGACCACAACAAACAAGAAACAACAACTCCGTCCATAACTTTGACAATGTCACCGTGCCGTTATTTCTCTTGGGTGGATGGTTGGGGGCGGGGGTGGTGGGGATCAGGGTGGAGGTCAACCCTGATCTCTTCCTTGTTCCTCAGTGCCCTCGCCTCTCTTAACCCTGCCCTTGTTTATGCCCCCGCTGCCGTTCCCTGGAGCAACCAGTAAGGACGGTTAAGTCCGCACTTCATCATCTGCAGTATCCCTCCCTGGAGGGGCGATCTCGTGCCGCCGGCTTCAGCCATGCATGCTGTACAACGTCCTATCCAATGTTTTATTCTTCCATCCCTGCTGTTTGTGCTTTTTAAAACCATTTTTGTGTGCAGACAGTCATCTTAGATAACATATCATTAGAAACAAATAGATACTTAAATCGGTAGGAAGATTACTGCCGGCATGGACGTGGCTTAAAGTGGACCCGATCCCTTAACGCAGCACTCTGTTCGAACGGACATGCTTTCCGCTGTTGGTTGTTTCGAAGAGACCGGCGTGGCCTGGTCACAGCTAAGCTTCAGTGCTTTTCCGGAAGCATACGGTTTTGTACCGCAGTGGTACAAAACGATGTCCGATGTCCGTGTGCAATGCACATATAGTGCGAGACGCTTATCATTTGAAAATTTATTTTTCATATAAAAAAGACACTATGAAAACATCAGAGGACTACTTTTTCTATAATTATACAGATATTTATAAAATAAAACAGGAGAATGAGAGCAGGAGGAGGGGAGGGAGAGAGAGAAAGATAGAGGGTTAAGGGAGAATTTCTCTTGAAGCAATACTCCAAATGAATTAAAGAGGGGACCGGATGCTTTTGCTGTACTCGTGTGTTAATAAGCCTGTGTGCATAGTTGTTCAAAACTTTGAAATGCGCAGTTCATTGTGTGTTGGTGTGACATGAATGATACTGCAGGCTCTTTGAACTTTCCAAAAGACACTCAAAGGGCAAAGCTTAGAACAAGTAGATCAAGGACAAGATTGTTGCGTGATGCCGCTTGGTTAATACTTCACAGTGGATGTGAACTTCCAAACAGCTTCAGACCCTAACAAAAATAAACCATAGCACTCACCTTCCTTTGAGAATACAACAGAGAAATCCCCCGACAAGCATGAATGAATCGTGACGGAAAAACACTAGCAGCGGAATCATAATAGTAATAATAATGATCACAATAATATTTGAAAATAATTATCAGACACATTTTTCAGATTGAAGATGAGACTCCTGAATCGTCCTTTGCAACTCGTTAATAGTGCAGTTGCCGCTGCGGTCCAGATTGACTCGAAGTGGAAGATCGCTGAGCCAACACACCCTTCTCACAAGGTTGTACATGGGAGATGGTGTCAACAGGCTCTGGTCCAGATGTCTGGAGACCATGTAGAGACCAAGCGTGACCTCGCGGAGAGCAAGGTGAATGTGAACCCGGAAAAACACAACGACTTGGGGGCCCCAGATCTATCCATCTACCCTCCCTCCCTCTCTCTTCCGCGAGGGAGGGAGGGAGGGTAGGTGGTTATTTTTTCTCTGCGTATCGCCGATTAGCTTGCAAAGGTTAGCTAGGACTGTGCTCTTGTCTTGCCATCTGCACTGCGCTGCGTTACCACATTAGGGATCTTTAAACAGATGGTTTGAGGGTTGTGTCTGAAAATGTCAGGACAAATCGCCATCCCCTTGGTAATTACTGTTTTCCACTCTCCCTCTCTTGATCTGCATCCACTGCTGCCCCTCTTTTGATTTACTTGCCACCCCCCCCCCCCCCCCCCCTTTAAGTCTGCCGTTCTCTCCTACACTGTGCTATCATCTATCTGCCCACTAACGTTCGGCTAATTGGAAGGCTGTGTAAAAAGACATGGAGGGAAGTTATCGGGCCATCTACTGCGTTCATGGTGCACTCTGACCCTCTCCCCTCTCTGCTGGTGTTTTGCATGAGTAATATGCTAATGTTTCCACGGCAAAGAACTAGACCTTCCATTTGTTTTTTGGGAGACTGCAATCTAAAAATGTCAGGTAAAAATATCTTTCCATCAGGCTCCCCCTGGCACTTGACTCCCCCCTGTCTGCCCCTCCCCCCCTGACTCCCCCAGCCTCACTGCTTAATTTAACATCCCTTCTGATTGGCTACTTGTCTCATCCTTTAGGATCCCACTTTGTCTCTTTCTGCCTGAATGACGTCATCACGATCCGTCCTCGACTGTCTGTATGGCTGTCTGTCAGCGCCCCCTCACCATATATTAAGCCCATATGTATTAATGCAATGTCACATTAACATTTGATATTATCTGTTTTTCTTCTTCTATTTAGGGGGGGGGGGGGGCAGATTGGAACACGTCAATGGTGGATAAAACAAGGACCAATGGGGGAGGAGGGGGGGGGCGGGGGCAGAACTCCAGAGGACACGATGGTCAGAGCACAGCCTCTGCCGTCTGCGTCTCTTTGTGCACGTCTTTCCCCTCCACCGCAGCAGTTGCTCTTGATCGCAAATGGCAAGAGAGCGTAGGCTGCCACGTCACAGCAGGCAGTCTGGAGGGCACTAGGTCATTTCCTTAGTAACTACAGGGGATGAGCGGGCTGGCAAACCAGTCGATACCTGGCTCTGAGCAGGGTATTGATGCCTGTGTATCAGGCCTGTATGTGGGAAGGAGGGAGTCATGGAGAAAATATGAGGCGAGTTTTGCAGACTCTTGAATGGCACAGCAAACAGCCCACGATGGGAAAGTATCTCTGGCGTTTTTTCCAACATCGATTCCAATGTTGCATTCTTCCGAATGGAAATATTCCCAGGGAGTGTGTGTGAGAGGGTGAGAGAGTGTCAAGTGGGCAATATTTGTTCTTGTTGTTTTCCAATCGGGACGGAGCAACATGCAACGCACACAGGACCTCAGGCAAGCTCACAAAGATGAGCTGTGTGTATATGTGGAATATTGGTTTGGTTTTCACAAGGGATAAACCCTAATAAAGGAATCCAAAAAAAGGCAAAGCAAGCAAAAAGCCAGACGAACCAAAGCAATCCCAAAATAAATTGATTATTCTTGTACAATTAAGACCGTAGAACATAATTGTGCAGAAAGGGTTCTTTGTTGATCCTGTTTGACTTTTGATATAATTTTCCTCAACAGTTTAACGTTAGGGAGGACATCTCATATCTAAATCATAGAAAATACAAAGAAGGGGAAAACAAGATTACATTGCAGACGGAGAAGAGAAGACGTAGCAGAGGAATGG
This sequence comes from Gadus macrocephalus, assembly GCF_031168955.1. Lineage (NCBI taxonomy): Eukaryota > Metazoa > Chordata > Actinopteri > Gadiformes > Gadidae > Gadus > Gadus macrocephalus. Next base: position 11,211,653 of record NC_082403.1, read on the forward strand.
CACATATCATTAAACAACTCTTTTTTTCCCTTCAACCCCGACCAACTCTCCGGAACCATCTATAGAGAGAAACGTACAGTAAAAAAAAAAAGAGTGCTTGCATCCTCCATTACACTGGGAAAGAAAACAGAAGATGACGGGGGGGCCTAGGGGGACTAACGGTGTGAAAACAGCAGTGAGATTTTTTTTTTCCTTTCTATAAAAAGAACTTAACGGTGCAGAAATATTCTTTTCTTTTTTCAACTTTTTCAAAATCATTAAACAGGTGAAAGAGATTTTCCTTTTTTTTCTTCTTCATCTTCTCTAGAATAAAATCAAGACATTATTTTTCAGAAACCGTTCATCGTCCATAGGGTCTTTTTTTTTCTGTGGTTGTTTTGTTGGATTTTCTTAAAGGTCTTCTATTTTTCTCAAAAAGTGTGTCTGTACTTGCTTCAAGCCCCTGTTCTTTCATTTTTGATAGTCTTTGTGAAAATATAGAATAGAACAGTTTACCTCCATGTCAGTCCAGTGCAGCCGTAAACAATTACAGTAAGCAATCTAATAGAACACATCGCAGGAGATTTGGAGCAGAGTCTGTAAAAGTGTGTGTGTGTGTGTGTGTGTGTGTGTGTGTGTGTGTGTGTGTGTGTGTGTGTGTGTGTGTGTGTGTGTGTGTGTGTGTATGTGTGTGTGTGTGTGTGTGTGTGTGTGTGTGTGCGTGTTCATACGTGTGTTGTGTGCGCCCAGTGGTTTGTACTTGTTCACTTTAGTTTGCCCTTTTAAGTCCAATCTCGGATTCTGAGGGAGTGTGTACGTTTGTGTTTTATGTGTGTGTGTCCTAGTTTGCTTGCGGGTGTGTGTATATGTATATGTGTGTTGTTTTTCACACTTCAGTCTGAAAATCTCCTTCGGATGAGTCTGGTGTGTTAGCGGAGGAAGAGTCCCATGTCTTGTTGTGCAGCTCCATGCGGTCCTTCTGTTCCCCAGGGACGATGCACAGCTCGGGGGTCATGGTCTTGAAGCTGTCCCAGGAGTGCTGGTCGTCTGGGGTCGACTTGTCCTGTTAGGGGAAAGGGAGGGGAGAGAGAGACAGAGAGAGTAAAGAGAGAGAGAGAGAGAGAGAGAGAGAGAGAGAGAGAGAGAGAGAGAGAGAAAGAGAGAGAGAGAGAGAGAGAGAGAGAGAGAGAGAGAGAGAGAGAGAGAGAGAGAGTCGGGACAATACGTGTTTATTATTACCTGTTCTCTGCAGTGGAAGAGGAAGTTAAATGGACTCATAAACGGGATAATTACTTATTTTGGGCCACAGAGGAAATAGTTTTTGAGATGGATAAACCCAATCATTACGAGTCTGGTTTTATGTGGTTTAAAATATTCATCCCATAGTATCCCATTAGGCACATTACCACGGACCGGAGACAACATACTTGAACCAATCTATAGATAGCTATATTGCTTTGTCTTAAAACCAAAACACTCTATATACCAGAATAGCATGCTACAAATATGCTAAGCGTATACTATTCTATGCATATACTTGCAGGCAAAACCATGCAACCCCCCGCTATGTATTCCATTATTCATGTGATTGATTGACACACAATGAAATGTGACTCAAGTCAATACAGATGCAGGGACATTAAGGCAAGGCGTCTTGCCGTAGGATACACTGCTACATCTAGGATCAAACCAAAAACTTTGGCTTTGCAGTGGAACCACTGACTGTATTAAGGACCCTAGCCTGCAAGGATATCATGCCCTCCTTCATAACATGAACCAATTCCTTTCTTCCATCATTGAAATGGATGGAAAAGGGATACAAGACACATCTGCTATCCCTTCATCTCCCAATCCTCCCAATCAAGGGGATCTGAAATTGATTGAAATGGCTTGCAAGCTCTTGAACCGAGCTCTCTGTGATCACTGATTTCGGTCTTTCGGGGTGGCGAGCCATTCAAGCGTGTGAAATATATGTTGAGTGAAAAGCTTATTAGAGGTTATGCTAATATGCTAATACTAATAAGTTCACAGACCAGTAAATATCTATTTGGCTCGATGTATGGGGCGTAGAGCAATAAAATACCATTTTCCACATTATGAATTAGACAAGACCTTTTCCATTTTGCGGAGCAATGATGGAGCCAATTACTGGTAAACTATTTGGATATATGTATAGGTCATCTGGAAATAACCAGGGGAGTACTTTTCAGCATATCATATCCTGGCTAACATAACCTTTACCTACAGCTCTGAAATGGAGAGATATCCCCAGATACAACACACAGAATGCCGGGGTTCAGATGTGAGCTATAGGTATATATGTGTACGTTCAGGCGGAGAGGGAACAGCGAGCATGTCTCTCTCCCGCCTCCACCTCCTACATCTACGGCATGTCAACGTGATTCACCTTGTTTCTCCTTCCTTTCTCTCCCTCTCCTCATAGCCGCTCCTCATGAAGCTACACCCTCATCCAGTCCCATTGAGACATTCACAGCTCTATATCACTGCCGTCATCCACATTCATGCACACACACACACACACACACACACACATGCCCGCACGTGCACGCACACCCACACACAATGCATGTGAGCCCAACTTCGTGACAGGAGTTCTTCCGTCCGCCAGTAGGTGGCAATATCTGCACAATCCTCATTCTGCACAAGGCGCTTGCAGACAGTTGGTAAAATGAATACAAAGGGCATATTCGGGGTGCCAATTTGCATGCTAAATGCTGGCGAAGGAACATTTTGTAAATGCAGGAATGTGGGTAATGCTGCAGTTAAGCCCAACTTTATCCCTGGGAGCCCGGACTAACGCGATTCTGCCTCCAGTGCGTGTCGATCTCCCTTCGCTTATTCCCGCCATCTATGTCCTTCTTCAGCTCCCCCCCCACCTGCCCACACCAACCCCCTTATCTCCCCCTACGTCTCCCCTCCTTTTCTTTCTCTCTCTCCGACCTCTCCTGCGTTTGGCTCCTTTCGCCGCGTCTCAAATCTGTCTTCCTTCCTCCTTCTTTCCCTCTCGCCTCTGCCGTCCCATTCTCTCTCTCCCTCTCTCTCTCTCTCTTGCCTTCTACTTACACTCGACGAGATCTTTTCACCTCCGGTAGACCAAATGCTCCATGGTTTTTTCCTCCTCTGTCGTGATTGAAGGGGAGGGAAGCGACGGCGTGGCATGGAAGTGCGGGGAAGACGAGAGAGAAGGAGACAGAATAGAAAAAGAAAATAAAGAAAAGGGGAGGGAAAAAGAGAGGGAATGGGGTGTGGGGTTTGTAGGGGTTCGGTGGAAACAGGCACTGACAAAGTCCAGCCCAAAAACATTAGCGTCGGCCCACGCACACACACACCTTTCAAGGTGGACCGGGGCAGTTGTTGCTCTGTGCTTACACACTGCTCCCCTTTGGTCTTGTTTCGTCTCTCTCTCTCTCTCTCACACTCACACTCACACACACACACACACACACACACACACACACACACACACACACACACACACACACCTATTCGCAAACAACCCTCTTCAGCACAGTTTATAAAAGAAACGAGAAGAAAGAGTTCATTAACCGAGGGTCAACAATATTGAGTGCACATTGAATACTGTAGCTGTTCTGCGTTCAGATGTCGAGCAACATTCATATAGTCCATCGTGCTAGTGTTGAGAGTACCATACAGAGGCTGTAACATCGAAGCCCTTTTGTCTCTTCTTGTATGACCACAATTCCAAGTGAATGGAAATGTTGAACCGGCCAACGATCATGTTCACGCAGAGTCAGAGTTCATTGTCTGGTTTTCCCCCCATTAACAGCTTTAGTCCAAACATATGCATTGCACAGCACTTAATGCTTTACACTACATGTTTTGACAGTCTCTTCATTAGCATCTTGACCAAAGCCATTCAACCGTCGAAAGATAATCCCCTTCCTATTCGGCAGCCAACATATCCTCATCCTCATCATCATCATCGCCAACGACATCATCAGCTTGCAGCAGCTAAAGAAAATAAATCATCCATGGGGAAATGTATGGGTGAGTGGCTAGGTTAAAAACAGCATAGATGCTACCAGTGTAATGTCTATGATCTTCAGCCTCTCTGAAGGCTTTGTTGCCTTCGGGCAGCAAGCGCGCTGGTTCTAATGAGTGCCCCGCTTTCTGTAGTGTAGCCACTCTTCCAAAACAGTACCCCCCCCCGCCCCCTCACCATAGAACGGTCAACGGACGATGATAAGTCTGGACGACAAGGGTTAGTGTGGTGACACATGAGCTTTTGCATGAGGGGAGGATAGGGGGTGTTTAGGGGTAGGTGGGTGTTAACTTGTTTTACCTTTGTTGACTTGGATGCCCATGGTATTGGTGATTGTCTGGCTACATTCAGACTGGGGTGGTGGTGGTGGTGGTGGTGGTGGTGAGAAGCATGCATGACAGCCAGCCGACAAGATAAAACAAATAAACAAAAAAAACAAATGAAGAAACAGAAGATACAAATAAAATCAAACAAAACAACAGTTTGAAAGGACGAAAAAGTTATCCACATGATGGACAGACATTGAGTGATCGCGTCCCACACAAACAAAACTGGAGAAACAGAAACCAATGAATAGACAAACACATTTCACAAAACTGCAATATTGAACTTATAAAGCGAAGCAGACATGAAATCAGAAGCAGATTGAGTGGATACCAGATAATGAATACAGCTTTTTTTTTTATGAAATGTTTTGTACTTAAACTTTGTTTAGATTTTGCACTCGTTTCCTTCCGTTCTCTCTCTCCCTCTCTCGTCTTTTAGATGATTTTTCATTCCTTTCAGTGAAAATGTCCAACCAACGATGATACACAGCAAGCATGTCTGTCTTGGAAAAAACAGTAAGAGTTGGTTGCCTTGCCTTGCTTAATTGGGCATAACGGTCTTTAGCATAAATTACTCCTTGGATTGTTGGGGTGCAAAAAAAGTGCCGCATAAATTAAGTCCCTTCAAAGACTGAAATCGAGAGAATATAGGGTAAATAAATTCAATTAGGGCAACACATTGCGAGCAAACAAGCAATCAAGACTCAAATCAGCAGCGGCCATTCGATGGCGCTGCACGGTCCACAAGGCCCATCACATCGTCCCGGAACATTCCGGATGGCGCCTCTGACTTTTTCACCCTCGCCCTAATTGGCCTGAGGCCGGCAAATGAGCTAAATTAGCAATGTGCCTCCCGCACACAGGAAGCTAGCCTTAGCCTTGTTCAGCCACACCGCGGCTAACGGTCTGCTCATTAGGAGCCGCTAATAGAAGCGGGCGGAAGTAGCCCAAGCGAGCGGTGTGCCGCTGCACAAGCCTTTGGTATTCATGGGTAATTTTGGGAGTAAAAGAGGACGACGAAAACAGTCGATGGGTTTTAAACTCAACCCCGCTCGGGTCCCGAGGTGGAGAGGAGGGGGCGAGGTGGGGGGGGAGACAGGGATTTGAAAATAATTAAAAACAAGATAATGGGAGAAATTAATTAGCTGATTAATTCAACGCCTCCAAAACGGAACTGGTAAATGGGTTGTGAGAGAGAAACCGCACGGCGTCGGGACGAATAGAGGGGAAGAGGAAGTGACACGAGAGTGGGCGTGGATAAAGAGGTTGTTTTATTGCGTCCGTTTGAAACCGAAACCTCTTAGCTTAATGCCAGACAATGGATTACTATACCTGGGGGGGTGTAACTGTGGAGAAATCACTGGGCTCAACCAGAATCAATGAGCAATCGGCCTTTGCCATTTAAAATGATATCTATCCATTTCATACAAGGCACCATCAAATCATACCTGGGTAAAAATATCACTTCAGTGCCTTTAGAGCTTTGACTGAATTCAATAACACTCACTAATCTTAGCTGTGACTGCATAAAGAGGGCACCTTCAGTATCACCCGTCTTTTATGGTTGAGACATAATGGAGAGAAAGAGAGTCATCTTGGACTATCTCCGCCTGTTCTCATGAAGAGAGAGAGAGAGAGAGAGAGAGAGAGAGAGAGAGAGAGAGAGAGAGAGAGAGAGAGAGAGAGAGAGCTTGATAGACTCCGGATTTCATCACAGGATTCACACACATGTGCCCCCTGCTGCTATTTGGGTTGAATTGGAAAATATCGCTCCTGTGATGGAGACGGCGCCGCATCTGCGTCCGTTCCCCGGCTACGGCGCGGCACAAAATCACGGCCTAACTAGCGCACTTATTTCCTTTGTCTATTTCCCGCCATCACGCTACGTCGTGTGCGATTCCCCGCTATCTTTCAACAGAGGAGAGCAGCGCACGCCTCATTTAATCAGAACAGTCGACAACGACTGCGCCCGTGGATGGGGAAAAAAAATACACGCCGTTTCAGAACTGAGAAATGAATCAGCCGGGCTATTATGCATGGGCATCCTATAGATACGTCAACAACAACAACACACAGGGTTGTGTAGAGGGGATGGCTGGGGGTGCTGGTGGGTTTGCAACCTTCAGACTCGGCGGGAAGGCGCGAGTGAACAGAGGAAAAGGGAAAGCGGGTGTTCAACCTTTAGCGTTAGTGCGCAGACAGCGGCCGCTTGTACATAGTCGGTCAGCCACCTGCCTGCTGCCTAGAACATAACCATCAGCACCCACTGACTTTTGCCTTGGAAAATGCCTCCATTACAGCGCAAGTGGAATGGAAATAATGCCATTTTCCTGCAGTTTTTGCTACAGCGCTGGGTTTCGGCTTTCGGGGTTGACACCTCATCATCCCTCAGAATGCTAACTGCCGCTGCACCCTCAGGTGGGCCAGTGTGAAGGCTATACAATGGAGAAATTAGCAGCAGTGGCTAACTTCCTGAATGACCAACACACGGGGAAGGTTGGCAGCAGTGTGGAAGGCCGTGCGGTGAAAGCTAATTGAAATATCGTAGGAGCGTGGATGAAGAAAAACAGTTGATTTGGTTTTGGGAGACGAGCGTGAGAGAGAAGAACTTCAGTTTGGTGCTTTTTATCTGTTTAGACACGTGCTGCGTGGGGTTGATGCCAAAGGACAATCCCAAATCCACCGCAATTATCGGAGAGAAATGATATAATATTAGCACGTGTGGGTATCGTTTCTTTGTGTTTTTGGAGACATGCTCTGATATCCACTCATCCCCTCAAGGGTCGCCACGATTATCCTACCTTTCCAGCGAAGAGAAACGGATCACTTCTTTGCTGATCTTATAATCCTTTGAAATGGCTCTAGAGTGGTTATTGACCAATTAGAGCCTCTCATGAAAAGCTCCTGTGAGTGCGCAGTGGCTGGACTCATTTTGTGCTATGTTTTAATGAGCTTGTTAATCATTTATCAGGTGATTATAAAGCTGTTAAGGTCAATGACGTTTTAATGACTTGGTTCATTTTATGATTTTCTTTGTTGCGGTTATTTTGATTGAGGCATCGCAAACAATAACCAAAAATGTCATGATTTGTCTAAAAGGTGAAACCGGTGCAAAAGATTAAAGAAGCGAGACAATGCAAAACTGAGTTTAGCTAAATGCATATTTAGATTTTACCATGGCACATAAACCCAGCCTGACACAACAATCCATAAAAGAGGAATTGTAAATGGCACTCCCATTACTTATTTATTTCACATTTGAATTGTGTGGGAGTTGACTATAGGCACACCTTGATAGTTGAAATAAGGGGTGCTGTGTATTGGATTGTCTGTTACACCACAATGCCACTAGGGGGGACTAATATTAGACTCTCAAATACAGTCACGACACAATGGGGTGATGAATCACACACTACTGGCTTTGGGCTGATGAGCGACTACATTGAATATTGTGATAATTTGACACTGTCAGTGGGTTTTTAAATGAATAAAAAAAAATACACAAAACAACACCACAGGCTAATGGTAGCTTTTGCTAGGTGTCGAAAAACAACAAACAAAAGGTCCACAGACACAGTGGCAAATTATTATCCAATCTAGAAGCACGTCTTTAAAGGGCAGTTAATATGACTCCCGGGAACGTTATTTAGACAGGGTTTAAGCATGCTTACGTTGGCTTTCTTTGTAAACAACCGACATTCTGCTGGTTAGCGATGGCTCGGAGCTTTGTCTTGGCGGCGGGGGAGGGGGGACCTGTGGCAGTTCGTTAGACTTGGTTAGAGGGGGTTACGTGTTCAATTCTGTTTAGCCACTCTCAGAGTGGACTGCCTAGCACGAGTCTTAATGGTATTAGTGTTTTAGTTTTTTAGCATGTTTTATGTTCTGTTAAAGGCACCCAGTGCAACTTTATGTAAACATTCAATGAAAAATAAACATTCAATTTCTAGTCTTTTTTACACGTAGTAAGTTTCAATAACTCCATACCATTACATATCGACATTCAAGGAGCAAAGATGAGACGTCGTTGTGTGGTGAGAACTGATAGAAACAACAACAATCGCCGGTGGGGAGAAGCCATTTTTCCATTGACTGGAAGCCTGCTTTATTTATTGTAGGTTACAAAAAATAAAGAAAATGGCGGCATTGTTGTTGTCATCGATTTTGTATCAGTTCTCACCACACAACGACGTCTCATCTTTGCTGCTTAAATGTCGGTATGTAATGGTATGGAGTTATTGAAACTTACTACGTGTAAAAAAGACGAAATTGAATGTTTATTTTTAAGCCTCGAAAGTTGCACTGGGTGCCTTTAAGTAGCGGGATTAAAGAGATGAATGAGACAAGAAGGGTTTTTTGATAGTATTATCATAAGTAGAGGACAATGTGCCGGACGACCCTTTATTAGCTGAGTGACTCGCCCAGACTCTACTGAACTTTCATTGTCTCTTTCCTAATGAAGTAGCAATCACAATGTTTACCACTGGAACGTAATGCATATGTGGCTGCAAAGTAAAAAGATTTCCAGTTCAATTTCTGTCCCATGCCTGAGAAGGGAGTATATCTTGGTTAGTATGTGTAATTTCCAAAACTTATTAAGAATTTCCGAGGCCTACTTAGTCGTTTTGATTTCTTATTCAGCATCATGTACAGACAGTGTAAAACAAGCATTGCCCAACACAAATAATACAGACTCAGACGAGAGTAGGGATGAGGGGGTGGATGAAAAGCTACACGCACACACACACACACACACACAGACTATTGATGTGCATACACACATACAAACACACACACACACACAGTTATAGATGCCTACACACACACACAAACATAAACACATACATGCATTTTAGATTGTGCAGACACAGTCACACACACGTACACACACCCACACACACACACAGTCTCTCCTCATCTGCATAATTGCAGTATAGTCAGCATCTCTGGCTACCCAGCCATCACCCCAGTGTCTAGGGCGATTGTCAAAGTGAGATGTTAACAGCATTTGAGTTGAACTGCAGCTGGATCCAGTCAAAGGGTTGACTCTAATAGTGTTATCATTGTAATTGCTCCTTATTAAGTGCAAAGACTCCTTTACTTGCATCATACTATGCCACAGTACTATAGCAGTATACCATCATTCCACCCATTTGGTTCGATACAATATCTAATATACTCTCCATCCTTCAGTTCCCTTGTGTATTTGAGTCGATGTACAGTATATGTAGGGGTAATTTGGACGTGGGAATAATGAATGTGTTTCTGTGTATGTGTGTGAGTGAGTTAGTGAGTGAGTCAGTGAGTGAGGGTGGGTGTGAGCGAGTGACTACTGCATCTGATTGTGCGACAGCAATGCATTGGAAGGAAGCCAATGTCCCTGAAAAAATCGTGATCAAAGAATGAGGGAAGGCACTCGGAACTGACCAAATATGGTTTGTCTGTGTGTGTGTGTGTGTGTGTGTGTGAGTGAGTGAGTGTGTGTGTTTGTCTCTCCTCTGCATTTATTGTAAATAAGACGCGAACCAGTGTGGCCAATCAATGTCAGGGCATAGCCTACCCATCACAGGACAGTGATGGGTGTGTGGGGTAGCCTGGTCGTGTGCGCGCACCAACGCTAGTGTGCGTGGGCAGGTGATCGTGTGCAGTGTGAGTGCGTGGTGTACCTCATCAGCACTCAAAGAAGATCAACAGAGAGCAGAGAGGGACTCTTGTGTCCCCGGATAATGATGAAATGAGGGAATGATGATTCAAAGACACTGCTGCACTGCACACATGCACACACACACCTAGATCTATACACACAAACCAAGGTAGAGATGTAACACAAACCTACAGACACACACACACACATACACGCACACACCTACCTACAACTACACAAATACAATACGTTAACGCCAGAGGACAAAGAGACCGACTGGACAGACACAGACAGGAATAAAATGGAGGTTTAATAACCCAGCATCCACCCATGGGAAAACAAATCAAGTAAGTGCTGAATTAGGGTGAAGTAATTTGGCGAATGAGGGTGGGGAATGTGGGGCAAGCAGTCTGTCAAATTGCAGGATTTAGAATTCATTAACTGTCCGTGATGGATTAGCCGTCAAGTGACAGCTCTGTTGACTAAATGTTCTCGACAGGGTAATAATAAAGAGCCGTGTCATGGAAATCTAACTTTCCCTCCATTCATCACATGTAGAAAGTAAAGGATTAAAGGGAAGTGGAGGGGAGGAGGGTTAATAACGCAAGGTTACGGTGAATACGGTAGGGTCCACCTTCATGTGTTTGTTCGTAATGGTCAATAACACAATAGCATTTAAAATGTAAATGATGAAAAAGTATAAAAAAAATAATGGGGCACAATGACAAAGCTCTTTCTGTTAGGGCAGACGATTGTGCAAAGTAAAGGCTCTAGTAATTGTATGCTCTTCCTCAGTGTTGATATACCCAATAAAAACAAGCAAAAGCAAAGAAGATGTGCTTCCCATTCTTCCGTTCCTGTCCACGAGCACATTAATTCACCGCTCCGTTCCCCGGAATCTCTCTCAACAATTAATTTGGGTCTCGTCGATTTTTTATGTTTCCCCTCCTGCTTAAACATCTGCGCTTAGCATCGGGTGAGCCAGAGGAGGCGAATAAACCCATGGGCATGTACGGTATATCAGTATCCTCCTCATGCCCAAATCAGCCTCGCAGTTCACTTCGCTTTACGCAGATGTTTGAGAAAAAATCGTCTGAAAAAAGAAGAAGATTTTTTTAAATGAATTTCCTAGAGGGGATCCGGCAGCCACTGGAGGTTTCCGTGCCTCGTCTTTCTGACATTGTTCTGAGACAACAATGGAAGGCGAAGCCTCGGAGAATAAAAAGAGGGGGGGGGGGGGACGCGGCAACACGGCAACCACATACGCTGCATGCTCGGCAGACGATGGATCATGAGCCGCTGGGATAAAACACAGCATCGCTCTCAGACGGTTTTATTCGGGATGTCAGCAGTAAGTGAAACAGAGAAATATGCCAGCCTTGGACTTTATTTGGGAACTGGGGCGGCGGGGAAAAGGGCCATATTAAAAAAGGGAATGCTTAAAAGAACGAAGGAAAAAAAAAGGAATCACGTTAGCGAATAAACGGGGGAAGCTGGAAGCTTCGATTTACGTCCGACATATAAGTCCAAAGGGTAAAATCAATAACGTATAACGGAGGGGCTGGGATACATTCAGCGAGTGACGACTCTGTCTCGTAAAAAAAGGGAATCTCATTGGTTGACTGTTCCTCGAGCACCACAAAGACAGGGCTTACGGCATAGTGTGCTGCGGTATTGGGTTTAAGGATGTGAGTGTGTGTGCCTCGATGTGACAGCTATAGCTCTCTCAGAGGGGCAACGTGCAAAGGTGGGGGGGGGGGGGATTTGAGGGGGGGGTTGACTTAAGGGTCGGTGTGAAGGCAGTTTAGGAGAAGGGGGGGGGGGCAATGTTGTGTACCTTCCCTGTGGTAAGGTATCGTTTTTGTTTTGTCGGGGTTGGGGGGGGGGGGGGGGGTCTTACCTTGAAGGCGGACACGGCCGGGTCCCTGCTATACCTGTCTATGGTGTGGAACTTGGACGAGTGGTTGAGCTCGTGGTACAGCTCAGAGTGTCTTTTGCGAGTGTGCATCACTTTCTGGAAGGGAAAGGAAGGGACAGCAAAAAATAATGAACAGAACAGACCTCCCCCCCAACCCATCCCTCCCCCCAAAAAAGGACAACAGGGGAGGGGCGGCGAAAGGGGGAGCAGGTTGGGTAGAAGGGCAGGGGGCGGCGAGGATGGAGGGGGGGGGGGGGCGGCCAAGGCACTGCAGCGATTCCAACTATTTAAATGGCGTATAGAGAAGGAGAGGTGGGGGGGGTGGGGGGGGTGGGGGGGTGGGGGGAGGCAGCAGATCAATCGATTGCTGGCTCTGGCCTGTTCATAATCTTCTCCCCCTCACTCCCTTAAGTCTTTGGGAACTCGGTTCCTCAATGCAACCCAGGGAGGTCACTTCAGTGAAAAGAGCAGTGAACGTTTAAAAAAAAAAAAAGACATCAAAACACAAAATATGGAAATGTGGAAGGCATGTCAGGCACATGCGATGCTAGTTGTGTTGTTATTGTTGTGGTGGAGCTAGCTTAATGTTCAAAGAGACACAAGAGGAAATAATAATACCCCGTTTTTGGCGTGAAAAGGCTCAAACACTGGCCGGCCGTTTGTTTCCGAGGGGACTTTATCCTGCTCTTAGCCGAGGAACTCTCAGATCGCCCAAAGTGCATCTATCACTGTCACTTCGGTGGCCCTCCTCTGCTCTAATGGACGGAGCCGGAGCCGCTCTGTAGCGCGGCGGCTAATCGTCAGAAGGGCCCGCAAGGTTGAAAGTAACACCAGGGCCAGATGCCAACACTCACTCTCACAGATACACAGGGGCCAGCTCTGGCGCCTCTGCCTGCCTGCAATTACCTCAGAGTGGGGCCACTCACATCTCCCCCCTCCCCCATCTGCCTGTTGGGAACCCTCTCCTGTGGTTAGACCTTTCACACAGTTTATTTCATGTTCACGATTCTATTATTTTATCCAATATTTCTATTAAACTGCCATGTCAGAATATCGCTTTCTGTGGGGAGTCCCGGGAACTTTCCAGAAGGTAGTGTTTTGTGGTTTGCGTTGTGTTTTTGGCATGTGTTGCATATTCACGTCATGCTTGAATTTGAGCTAACTGGGCCTGAGCCCTTCCATATGTTGATTTTAGGTTTTGTTTGAGTCAACCTTCTGGTTCAAATCCAGTGTTTGCTCTGGTTCTGCCAGAGAGGTCAAAGGATTAGCTTAGATGGTAAGCCTAGTTGATAAGCCATACTCGCTGTTAGTCAGTTGATACCACACATACTGTCTATGAATGATTCCTCCACAGTACAGAGTGAATTTCCAGTCTATACGATAGTATAAATATAATTTCAATTTAGAAATTTTGCATCTTCAAATGTTTATGTCGGGTACTAAAAAAGGCTTTTGGTTTTGCTTAAGACTGGAGATTCACAGAAGACTCAAGCTCATTGTAAATGCCCAAAACATACACACGCGGGCACAATCACACAGAGACACACACACACACACGCACCCCTGCACAGACACAAACACACACACACGCACACACACACACACACACACACACATATATACATCCACCGAAGTCATATCAACAAACTCACTAAAGCCACAACATGTCAATCAAAATACCATAAACCAGTCAGACACGCTTAGTCCTTGACCATGTTGTTTTTTTCAACCAGAACCTCTTCACAGATTGTATAAAATATAGCAAATACAAAACAAACCCAATAATCTCTAGTAGACATGTTTCTTGGGGCAGTATAAACTCAATTTGGTGCTGTCCATGGTATGAAGGGATTTTAGTTGAAGAAACATTGCATGAAGCTATCTGTGGCAGGGTTTCAATCTTCTAAGTGCAGGAGGTACATAAGCGCAAGGAAAGGTGCGTTGCAATGCTATTGGCTCCTCTAAGCGTCACTCAAAAGTCTTGGCAAAAGCAGACGAAAGCAGAGACAGGCCGATGGAAAGAACACGGGGACAAATCTTACCTCAAAGTCCAGCTCAGAGTACCGTACTCTCTTCCTCTGGAAGAGGATTGGGGGGCGAGGGGAAAAAGAATAGCATCAATGACCGCTTGACCAACCAATGTCGCAGCCATGCACACATACACTCAGTCTCAAACTCACATGGACACACACACACACACAAACCAGCCCTATATCGGACATTCCAAGGTTCCCTATGAACATAGTTTTAACACTTGATCAGACGCCATCCCTCTCCTCTCGTTCTCTTCTTTCATATTGCCAGGTCTCTTTCCCCTCTCCACTATTTTCCATCAACACCAGTATACAATGTAAGGGATTAATGGAATGGAGTCATTGGCTACGTAACCCATATCTCTGTTAAAATGTATGTCTCCATACCAAAACGCAAATATGATCTGATGCTTTGGACCATACATCCCCATCTTCTTCTTGCTTCTCTCGCTTCTGCTCAGTCGATGAAGAAGCCTAGCATAATTTCTTTATGACAGATATTTGCAACGCTCAGAAGTTCAACACCCTTTAGAGTTAGTTGACCAACCACAACACAACCTTTACCTTCAGCACTCAAAGCTGTATCCACAAAGATACCCAACCCAGAATGAAGTCAGACAGGTCAGTCAGTCCCATAATATATATTGTATTTTCATATATATTCTATTGTCAAATATATATATATATACCCTTTTTTGTTAGTTTAGCGGTATTAAATATCCAATCTTCATGATAAAATGATTTGCATTTCGTTTTAATTTCCAATAATATAGCTGTTCTACAAATATTGTAGTTGGAATGCATGAAACTGCCATTCGAATAATATTATGACAAAGCCAAGGGAGGCACGCTGTTGAACATCATGGATGCCTTATGTGTCTATCAATACCTGTCACTCACAACACAAGAAGACAGTGTGGTCTGCATGTGGTCTCTAATCCTCACCCCTCATCTACATCACACCACTCCATCCACTCTCCTCCTGGGGTTAAAGCCAGGAGGCAGATCATCCCCTGGGAGCTGTGCTCACACATTGGAGGGGACCTCCTTCCGAGTCTCAAAATGTCCCTTCCCCTCACTGTAGAGGCGACACTGAGTGGATTTCAGTAATCCATCCATTAAACCTTTCCCTTGTGTGCCCCAGTGTGTGTGTGTGTTGGGGTTTGTCCGTTACAACCACTTTAGATTCATCTCAGTTGTATGCCAGACGCCATCTCCAAACTCTAGCTTATTCACAGCAGGGGGTTGAAATTACTCTTGTTGTGCTTTTTGGGAAATTGCCAGAGCTACAGGTAGCCCCCGAAGAATTGCTCCGTCTTATTCGTGACCAGCACTCCAAGGCTCTGCTGTGAGACAGAGATGTTTTGACGATTCACTCAAAAATATTGTGGGCATGCCAGTACAGTACAGTTATATGCTCCTATCACGGCTAGCCGCTGGGAGTTGCTGGACCGGCCCAATTGTCGATCCAGCGATGAAATTCATTTGTAAATTTCTTCAGTAGTAGATTTCGAGGAGAGGGTTACTGATCCCACCTGCCTCTATGACGTCCTCAGGGTTAGGTGCCTTGTCAAGGACACCTCGACACTCAGCTAGGAGAAGCCGGGGATCGAACCAGCAACCTTCAGGTTACCAGCCAACCCGCTCTACCTCCTGAGCTACTGCCAGCAGGTTTATGACTGCAGGGTATGTTTGCCTGTATGTGTGTGGGTGTGTGTTTGCTTGTATCTGTGTGTAAGTGTTTGCCTGTGTGTGTGTGTGTGTGTGTGTGTGTGTGTGTGTGCGCAACAGTGTGTCTGTGTGTGTACATGCATGTGAGTGTGTGTTTTTATGCCTGTGTGTGTTTGAGTGTACGTTTGTGTGTGTGTGTGTGTGTGTGTGTGTGTGTGTGTACGTCTGTGTGTAATTATGGCGCAGTGTAAAGGATTCAGCAGGGGTGTTTCCTCTGATTCCGCTCGTCTCCGTCCATCTGCTGCACCACCTTGTAGGGTTAAGGGGGATCGCGCAAACATCCCCCCCACACACACACACACACACACACACACACACACACACACACACAACCAATCATTCAATACCACAAACAACCGCTGACGCACACAAACACAATCAGCCACATGCAGGTCTAGACGAACACCCAGGGCCCAAACTTAAATGAATGTGGATTTTTTAAACTGAGAGGGAGAATAACCATCGAGCCACAGTTATTGGCTCATTGAGCAATAAACACAGCTCAGCCTTTAATTCTGCCACTGCGCACCCCCACCAAACCTGCGTTGTTCCTAAAATATCACACATCTTCCAAAACAATCAGCTTATGTGCTTATACCAGGGCTTTATATAACCCGGTGCCACACACACACCACCTGCGGAAATAAAGCGGGTCTCTGGGAGAAGATTCTTGCATGCGGGGGAGTTGAGAAGTTGCTCAACTCTCTTGCATAGGTTCGCTGCGGCGATGAGGTTTTTTCGAGCTCTGTTCTCCCTTGCCGCACATGCTGACACATTCTCCAGTCCAGCCAACATGACCCGCATGTGCGGGTGAAAAGGTTAGCTCCTCTGCTACCGAGCCACATTCAGCCATAACTCAAACCCAAAGGAAGACAGCAAATGGGGGGGGCTCAGGTGAGACAGCTGCAGCACCCCCCCACACCTCCCACCAACGGCTGCAACGCCACCTCCACCGATCCCGTCTCCAACACACACACACACACACACACACACACACACACACACACACACACACACACGCACACGCACGCGCCGATCACTCGCAGCACATTCCTGATGGACCTAACTACCCCCCCCCCCCCCCCCCCCCGGCCCCCCATCTACACCCTCTCTTCCTCCATACCAACCTCCAGGGAGCCGGCCGAGTGGCTGGTGTTTGCGTTGTTGGTGCTGCCCAGGTTGCGCGGCAGGGTCATGGTCCTCTCCGCCCCGCCGCCGCCGCCACCGCCGCCACCGCCACCGCCCCCCGTCAAGATCTGCCTGACGGACGGCCTCTGGCCCGGCTTGAGTTGCAGCGAGTGGCCGTGCTGCACGTGGCCCCGGTGGGCGTGCGCCATCGGGCCGCCCGGCGCCAGCATGTTCCCGTGGCCGGGCATGGTCTTGATGGTCCCGTAGGAGCGGTGGTTGAGGTTCATGGCCAGGTTCATGTCGCCCTGCCCGGGCGCCACAAAGTCGGCCGGGTAGGCCTCGCTCTCGGCCGGGTGCAGGGTCAGCGGGGAAGGGGGCGGGGGGAAGGGGGGGTCGTCCAACCCGATGTTGAGGGGCTTCTCCTCGCCCCCCAGCCCCAGCCCCACTATCCCGGCGGGCCCCGGCGGCTTGAGACTGACTGTCCTCCGGGGCAAGACCATGTAGTCCCCCTCTCCCCCTGCCATCATGCCCCCACCTCCTGCTAAGCCTCCTCCCCCCACGCTCCCGTCCTGGGGCGAGTTGGACGAGGGGGGCGATCGGCCCCATCCCAGGCCACTCTCGGTGCACAGGTAGACGGGGGCCCCTCCGCGCTGCTGCCCCTGCTGTCGCTGCTGCTCCACGTTGACCTCCTTCTTGAGGGGCGTCTCGCTCAGCTCGTTAAGTCCTCCCAGAGGGGGCACCTGGAGGGTACAAGGTAAGGCAGGCACATGAGCAGCTGCAGCCCAGGCCACAGCAGGAGCAACCCCGAGACAGAAAGTAGCATCGGCAGAATCCACCGTCTTAATGCTGAACACACCAAACCCATTGCAACCTTCACTTTGGGCCACTATCACTCTGAGTGGATGTGGGGTTTGAGGTTGAACTGGTGGGGGTGTTGGTCGTGACGTGGGACCGCTAGGCCCGGGGGAGGGCATTAACAGATGGCTGATTGGATCCACAGGGCAGACTTGTATTAGAACGGAGGCTTCAGCAATGGGCACATGGTGAACTGATATTGTTATTTCAACACAATGACGTTAAGACATTAAGGTCATGTAAGATTATAAATATATCTTGTTCAGTGAACAAGATAATTTCAGGTGCATTAGAATTTATTCAGTTTGTCCACAGAAAGCAATGGAAATAGTATAATATCATATTTTCTGTGGTTTCTTCCATTCGTAAAACATTTCTAACCTTCGAAAAAGTTAACGTAACAGCCTATTTAATTTGTCATATACAAATAATTAAACGTGTTCAAGCATATGTGAGGTCTACCGCCAACAAAATATACACATCTGAATGTCATGCAAAACAGCAATGGGTAAGACCACTATATTTCGTCTATAAAATCAACCGCTGTGAGGCTTGAGCGACGACTGCGGCGGGAGCGGCAGTACCTGAACGATGAGGTTTGGAGGGGGGATGTTGCCGGGCAGGCTGCTGAAGTTGAGGCCCACCCCTCCGTCCTGGTGGGCCATCAGCTTGGGGTCGTCCTCGTCGTCCAGGGAGATCCGGGACAGCGTCCCGGTGATGGTGGAAGGGTTGCACGTGTTCACCTCCTTGAAGATAACTGGGGAGATGAGGACCCGGGTGAAGACAGGGGCGTGAGGAGGTAGGGGTGAGTATTAGTATGGGGTTGTGGTCCAGGGGGTTTTCAGAGTAATTAGCAACACAACAAACAACAAAAGTCGTGGGTGCGATGCATTGATGGAGGATGATGAAAGCAGTAGCAAAACAGTAAAAAAAGGTTGATGAAAGAGGGGAGAGGCAGCGAGCCCGTAAAATAGAATGGAGCATTTTATGGGGGAGAAAAAAAACAAACAAAGCAGACAAAGAGGAGGTCGGTCGGGGAGGGAGAGTGACGTTACGGTTTAAAAGGTGAAGAAGGGATTAAAATTTTTTAAAAGAAATATCAGGAAACATAAAAAAAGGAAGGGAACAGCAGATCAGATAAAGACCAAGAAAATGGGAAAACACAGCCAAACGGTAGTATAGAGATAGATAGCATCACGGCAAAACAGGGAAACAGTTTAATCAAGGGGTGATTGTGGATGAGACAGAGTGATAACGGAATATAACGCGGAAAAAAAAAGGAAAAGATAGTCAAGCTCCAACAAACAACATTTCAGACACCCTCGAGTATAGAAAGAAAGAGATAAAAAGTTAGTTTTTATTAAAAAAGACAAGGTATTCAATGTACTTTGTATCTGTGGAATTGTTTCAGACTAGAATATATATTGAGAGGAGCAGCGGTGTGCGGTGCAGTGCTGTAATATGCTACCGCCGAGGATTGTGGGTAACCCAGGGACTACCAGAATCATCCAGCTCGCTCCACAATCTTGTTTCAGGCAGTTTCAGGGTTCAGTTGATCTATAGCCTCGTCTGCCACAAACCTACATCTCTGTAGCAAAACACAAGCCGATAGTGTCCCGGAAAAATAACAGGCTTTGCTTCTTCTTTTTGCACATATTGAACATTTTATTTTATTAGAGTTTTTTTATTCTTGAGTTTTTTCTCTAGCATCGTGACCCGATGTCTTGCTCTATCTCAAAGTTTGGTGAGAGCAGACTGAGATGTTGCATTAGCTCAGCAAAAAAAATAAGTGCACTTGTGAAAAAGTGTGTGAAGCTTCAAATGAATTGCGACCAATTGAAAACTCTATTTCATATCTCACTCACAATGGGAACATTGTTTCTCTGTGCATGTCAGTGCAGGTGGTATGTGTGTGTGTGTGTGTGTGTGTGTGTGTGTGTGTGTGTGTGTGTGTGTGTGTGTGTGTGTGTGTGTGTGACTGTCTGTGTGTAAGTTTGTATCCATACAGGTGGCCAGCTACCAACCTGAATCAAACCTTACTTACAGTGTTGTTAGTCAGTTATCATGCATGCTTACT
Organism: Gadus macrocephalus; assembly: GCF_031168955.1. Classification (NCBI taxonomy): domain Eukaryota; kingdom Metazoa; phylum Chordata; class Actinopteri; order Gadiformes; family Gadidae; genus Gadus; species Gadus macrocephalus. The sequence goes on from NC_082403.1 coordinate 11,231,365, forward strand.
TGGAGGGCATACAACTTGAGACTTTCTAACAATAGACAAACCAAATAGACAGAATACTACAAACCGTGTTAAACATGCTGGAGAAGGACAAAATTATACTTACACTATACTATGAAAACACAATAAATTCAACCTTATTAGGCTTATATAAGGCATCAGGTAGGTATATAAGGGCATGCTTGATGTCATGCGCATCAGAGGGCCATCAGAGGGCTAAAGCTTTTGTTTTCCTGAGGCTTGATTCCAAACCAAGCCATATTCATATGATAACATTTGGAATCAAACAAAATAACACTTTACAATAAGGGTACATTAATTAAGCATTAATAACCATATTTAAATGTAACGAGAAGCATTAGTTAATTAATCATTTACAAATGGTGTTAATGTTGCTTAAGTAATGGTGCTCATGTTAACCAATGGTATTCATGTAAACTAAGGAATTAACTAATGTTAATGAATGAAGCCTTATTGTAAAGCCCTATAAATATTGGGATGGATTTCTACACTTGGAGCATACATACCTAGTTGGGTAGGGGGACGGGGACGGGGGGAACTAGCTAGAACAATGCACATGGTCATTCTGCTACTACCGTACTGTTGGGAGAACAACAACGTACAATAGACTTTTAAGGGTGCTCGCCCTTTTGTGTTTGTGTGTGCACCCAACAGCACAGACAGCAGTAATAATAACGTTTAAAGGTAATTCAGGTCGTTCATAGTCTCAAAGGCGGCAGATGACAAAACTTACATGGGTGTCCTCTCTCTGCAAGGGCGAGGGGGGAAAGTGACTCCATGTTAGTTTGTAACAAAACACAACATTAACTCCAACGTCTTCCCCGTCATTAACTTTGCAGCCAAAACAATCGCAAAAAAGCTGTGGTGTCAAGCACACACACACTCATTCACACACACATGCACGCACGGACGCTGATAATTAAAACACGTCTTGGAATAAACGCCCTGAAGAATATTATTACCATGCACAATTTAACACGGTGTCATTGGAACATGGTTTTATTTTTTCCGAAAGCAGTCTCATTGGGTGAAATGTTGTTGATTGATAAATCACCGAGATCCAACCACAAATGAAAAAGTCGATATAATCCCGCCTGTTTCATCATTACGATTCACGCCAGCAGAACACAATGTTACAGCCTGCGTTTCCCTCTCCGCTAGGCAAATACCATAATCTCGACAAAAAAAGATGGAGAATGAGAGGTAGAGAGAGAGAGGGAGAGAGAAAGAGAGACAGAGAGCGAAAGCTAGGTGTGAACGAGGGAGAGCAAGAGCGAGAGAGAGAGAAAGAGCAATAGGAAGAGAGTGAGTGGGAGAGAGAGGTGGAATGAGTAGGCGCTTACCTGTTTGACACGCCAGGTCAACGTCTTTCTCAAAGTCCGTCTGAGAGAAGAGTTTGAGAAGACAGAAAAGACACATTAAAGGTATTTTGTGTGTGTTTTGTATCTGCTTCGCTTACAACAGCAACAGCATGTCAGATGCCAGAGTAGCGGTGAGATCAATGGTCATCCATATGTACACAGGCAGCCCAGTCAATGTTAACGTCCCCGATACAACCAACCATGAAAAGTCTACGATCTGTTAGCATGGTGACACGTTGCGTATGCCCAGCCTCAACAAATCACCTGGAAGCCGACCGTATACAAACGAGCCGCGGCGTTTGACGCACCAGTGAAACTATTCTCTCCCCCGCTGCTCCGCTGAAGCACAACTTTTTTCCGTCATTTATTTATTTATGTTTCTCGATTTTGTCCCTAGGCGGATATAAAAAAAGAGAAGAAGAAAAATACCACAAAAATCTCATGTGAGTCACGATGACTAAATGGGGTGAAGCGCGATGTGGCTCGTCTCCTCGTTGGCCCTCATTGTATCCTTCGACAACAAAAGAGTTTAGTCTGGATAATGAACACCAGTGTTTATTAACATTTGTTGTCTTTCCTCCCCAACAGTTGAAGGATGGAGCAGAGTCTCCGGGAGAGAAGAAAGAGGAGATGGGGGAGGAGGGGGGGGGGGGGGGGGTTGAAGACGAGAGTGGGAGAATGAGAATGGAAAGGTCTCAAAGGAGGGTAAGCTCATCACCCACAGCACACACACACACACACACACACACACACACACACACACACACACACACACACACACACACACACACACACACACACACACACACACACACACACACACCTTTCTTCCCTACATCACTACAGCCATTCCCCCTCGACCCCTGTCATATTTAAATAGAGAAATAAAGAAAAAGAATCATCGAGATTTTCGACAATTACAAGCGCTTTTTGTCCCCGCCTTCAAGGGTAAGCACAGCGCGGCAAACCATGGGTCACGCTAATAATATAGAGACCACTGCGGTGTTGTGGGGCTGGCGCAGCACTATTGACTTTGGGAACAGGCCTCACCAGAAGCCATGTTCCGAGCTGCGCACTGAATAATTCATGCTAGCTTTTAGTGCTAAAATAAATAAAACAAAAATAAAAAATCTAAACAACCATAAAGTCAACACATAAAATCCAACCTCAGATAAACTCTGCACTACATTTTAACGATTTTCCCACTGTAATGATTTCACAATAATAGTTAACTTTCACAATTAGACTATTACAGTTATACCTTATAGTTATATAATAACAATCAATATTATCGGTGCAATATGTGATCAATCCAATCATGAATAAATCAATTAGATTCCGACAATGATAACCCAACTTTTCAGCGTTATCAAACGGTGCACCTTTTTGTTTTAACAGACATCACAGGCTACAACACAGACACTGCTCCGTCTACGGTCTACGCAACGTACTGATTGGCTGCTGTGGTGGCTGTGGGTGTGGTTATGGTTCATGAGGGCGAGGCTGTGGAAGTCGGAGCTCAGCGCGGCGCTGTGCTCGTGGAGGCGGTTGTGGTTGTGGTTGAGGTGGGGCAGGCTGTGGAGGCAGGCCTGCTGGCACCCGTGCCGGCAACCCGGGGGGCCCACGGGGGACGGGTGGGGCGTGGACTGGTGGCAGGACATGGGCTGGCACGGGGTTGCGGCGGTGCCGTAGCGTAGCGAGCCGCACTGCTGGCCGCAGTAGCTGACGTTGGGACACTTCTGACCGTGGTGGTGGTGGTGGTGGTGGTGGTGGAGGTGGTGGAGGTGGATGGACGGCGGGGGGTGAGATGGAGAGAAGCAGAGCGGTGAGGATGAGGTGGGGAAGGTTTCTTTTAAAAGCGCTTTTAATGGGAGAAGAACGGAAAATAGCGCGAGGACTCTAACTTCCTGTTCTTTCTTTTTTATTTCCCTTTCGGGTTGGCGGGATTAATGACGTCTCCATCAGCACGTCGAAATAGGGTTCTCAATTACCGAGGAGGACTTTGTTGTGTGGAGAGGGAGAGTAAACTGCTCGTGGTGATCCTTTTACTGTGATTATGGATACCAAGGTGACGCAGCAGAACTAAGCCACCGCAATGCTCTGCCAGGTGTGTATCCAAAGATACGGCCTCACTTTCCTCCTCAAAATAAAGGTCCACTATACATACGTAAATAAACGCAGGACACAACAGACTGCCTCATGATAATAATAATAATAATAGCGGCTGCTGACCCACAAAAAAGCCCTCCAAAACAGCAAATAATACGCTACTTGCAACGCTCTACTGTAAATATCAACACAGGTGGAAGGCTGCTTATGTAATCCACTCGCCTTGGCAGTGTATCAAAGTTGCCCGGTGAACGAGAAAATATGTACATACATACATATATAACAGACATAAATAATAAAAGCTCACCCGAACAGGTTCCGGAATCTAAATCTCCATTTAAGGAGGTGTGTTTAGGGGCCCGTGACTCTCACTGTGAAGGCAGGTCACGGTGCACCAAACACCGCTAACAACAGGGAACCTTCAGGGCCGCAAGTCATGCTCGGTGCCGCGGCGGAGGTGACCGCGCTGACATTGTGGCGAAGGCTGGTTCAAGCAGCGATGATTTATTGTTCTATTAGTCACTTGTTTTTCTTAGGAAGGGGGATTATAATAACGTTACGCGGGGCCTGCACTCCTTCTATTAGAATGCGGTGTAGGTTGAAAGAAGCCAATATTTTTTTACCCGATAATGAGCAGGAAACGAAGGTAGACACCATTATGCCGCCTTCCATTAAAGCTTCCAGACGTTTCTTTCCTCTGGGTAGCTTACACAGCGGAATGTCGTCAAGTGTGTTATTGTCTTAACCTTTTTCCATTTCCTTTCAAGAGCCGTCATCAACTATTAACATTATATTACTGCGGCAGTAATACTGTAGTCGGTTGCAGGCTGGAATATAAAAATAATGATAAAACTCCTTTAGACACAAAGCAGGATATTGAAAAACAACCTCTGAGGCGAAACGGCACGAAGGCGAAACAAGAATAATGAAAAGGCTTTCAAAGGAAATAAAATGGGCAGAGTTGGTGGAGGGGGCATGTGTTCGTTAAGAAGACTTCAGTCCAGGCATCAAGGCCGTGCATTTCATCTGTCGGGCAAACGCTCTTCCTCCCCGGCCAGGACTGCGGTGGTCCTCTGGATTCAGAGGACGGGAGTGGGACGGATGGAACTGAAACGCTGAATGAAATGAAATGAAATGCTATTCACCATGATCTGCACCTGTCCGTTCTTGCAGGAGTCCGGCGAGTTCTCGCTGTCGTCTTTGCATCCGCCCATCCGACAGCGCACCGCGTCCTGCACCTGTTGGGAGGGGAGAACAAAAGTGTGAAGGATTTGAAAGAAATGGGAAAGAAGGAGATAAATATTTACTCATTACTGCCCACGTTGGGCCATAAGTGAACTGCAGCCTGCTCGAGCTTCTGCATTGGGAGCAATGGGTTTGAGATAATTAAAATCAAGAGCTAATAGTTCAAATTATAAATAAACATTCACTATGAACAGACAAGGGGAGTGGCGTGGGTGAATGCACATAAAATCGAAAAATTAAAAAGCACTGAAAGTACAGAAATTTTTGCCATTATCCACACTTCACCGACATCACTTCCTTCTTTTTTCTGGACTGGTTCAAATATATAATAAATCCGCCCACAGGCTGTTCTACACATGAGTCGGGGAAAGTCTACTGTTTTTTTGTTAAATGACAACCGGTTTATATATTGGCAATTCATGCATGCATAAATTCCACCCTCACTACACGCAAAGTTAAGCCAAAAATGGAAACTTATGTTTTGGTTTACATTTCTGTTATTCTTTATGACTGAAGTGCTATAGTTACTTCTGGCCAAAAAAGTTTTTAAAGAGTGGTAAGTTGTGCATCATTTAGTTAAAAATATGTATTCATAGATTGTATTATATATTTGTATAAGATTTAAAGATCCACCACCAAAACATTGTGGTGGACATATTGGATGTGCATATGCAAATATGACACTTAGAAAATAAATGAATAAAACAGTGCCTCTACGCAATCATATCTTATACATAAATACATACAGTGCATGCAAATATTTCCCATTTTGCAGAGCAAGAGCAGCCCTTCAAAGGTAGGAGATCCCGGCTCTAGAAATAAGCGGTGGAGGGGACTTTCAATTACACACAAAACACAAGAAGTCGGTATGTAAACGCCATCACACTGAGCCAGCCTATGAAATATATGTAATTATTTCTTTGTATTTGCTTGGTTTTTTTGTCCAACAACGTGACTCCCTGTGGAAATAAGACACACGTGCGACCACCCCCAACACACACACACACACACACACACACACACACACACACACACACTTCATGGCTTTGCATTACCGATAGAGTTTCGCTTATTCTCATATGGATGTTTTTGCTTTGCCCAAATTCAACTGCATATTTTTACCATCATGAACAGAGATACAAATATAGAGAGGTAGAGAAAACTAGACAGAGAGAGAGAGAGAGAGAGAGAGAGAGAGAGAGAGAGAGAGAGAGAGAGAGAGAGAGAGAGAGAGAGAGAGAAAGAGAGAAAGAGAGAGATTGAGACACACCCGATGTGATGTTATGTTAGGTCAAGGGCATATGCCTCTGAACAGAGTTCATGTGAAGACCATCTGACCACCGCTACTGATCAGAAACTGGAAGACATCAACTGTGTACCGACTCAGTGACCATAGCCTTGCCATAGAGCCTCACGGACACATGCAGCTCCAGCCCAGAGAGGACAGGCTTCTGTGTCAACGCTGCCCCACAGAATGAGGAGGAGACAGAGCTACACTTAAGCACATAAGAACCAAGCTCCTGCCCAATATAAATCATAATTACAGATAATTCTGTACACTCTATGAGCAAACGCAAATGCAACATTTACTTGGAGAAAAAAACAACCAGGGCCTTACAAGCTGTAAGTGCATTTCCAAGCCTAAGAGAATAAAGCATGAAGTGAGTTAGGTCCTCCATTCTGCCTTTCCTCTACTCCTCTTCAGATCTCTATGACTTTCTTGTGTTGTTAAATTAAAACGTTTTTGTTGAAAAGCGTTCATCTCATTTGAATTGAATTGAAAGAGAAGGAAAGAGAACGAGAGACACAGATAAACAGAAGCAGAGGGCGAGAGAGACACAGTACAATACAGTGCGAGGCGTGGCGAAGGAAAATCCATCTCTACCTCATGGCGGGTGGTGGCGTCTGTTTGTGTGCGCGCGCGTGCGTGCGTGCGTGCGTGCGTGCGTGCGTGCGTGCGTGCGTGCGTGCGTGCGTGCGTGCGTGTGTGTGTGCGTGTGTGTGCGTGCGTGCGCGGACTGCTACATTCAAGATGGGAATAGTGTCTGTATCGCTCATAGATATTGCACAGACTATTTTATTTTGTTCTTTATTCAGCTTTTTCCGATTCAATGTCCGTACTTATTCTCTTTGGCACCGGGCTCCTGTTCTTCTCTTTGTGTTTGAGTGTGTGTCTCCCTCTCTTTGTAGGTGTGTCTCTGTGTTTGTGTGTCTCGGTGTGTGTGTGTGTGTACTGTATGTATCTGTGTGCATGTGTGTGTCGGCGCGTGTGTGTGTCAGTGTCCTTGTGTAATCACTTCAAAGTGAAGAGCCTCCCCATATACATTGATGTTTCCATACCCATTATTTTCAACTCCTCTGCAATTATATTCATTGCTGCTCAAACTTCTCAACAGGAGATACATCATCCTACCACTCACAACCCTCTCTCTCTCTGTCTGCTCTCAATCTGTCTCATTCTTGCTATTCTTTTAGCGTTCTCTCATTGTAACTCTTTCTCCTGAGTGGGGCTTATCCACATCTTGTCTGAGCAATGGCTACAGCAGGGAACCATAGCAGACACAATGCTTTGTTTGTTCAACGGCATTGTTTCCCAACCTTTTGCCCCATGACCACCATGTCAAACTCTGAAAGTGTTGCGACCCCAACTTTAACTAAAGTGCATGCGTTTCCACTCAAACTGTTTTTACCCAATCAGCATCCGCCCTGCAATGTCAATGTCACGGTGAATGTAACCGTGTCGCTCTACTCCAACCTAAGTGATTAGTAAAAGTATGATTGTGGTTATGCATCATGAAAATAGGTTCGTTAGTTTAAGAAACAGGACGTCTATGAGACCTTCAAAAAAAGAGTTGGTTTGTTAAAATGGATCATCAATAGCTATATCTTTTATCTCCTGCAATTCCATACGTGTATCAGGGGACCCCAAGTGGGGCCCACTGTCAGTGTCCTAAAAGGGTCATACAGCCCCATGAGAATACTCTGGCTCCCTTTCTCTCTTAGTTTGCACTCACACATTACTTTGTACTCAAACATGTGCCCTGTCTCCATTAAAAATAGGTAACCGTCTCAAAGTGTCTGCACTGTAAAACGCCTCTTGCTTGTCATCCATTCACATCCATGCGAGATTAGGCTTTGTGTATGTGCACAGCAATCCTTCTCTGTGGTTGTAGGGATTGGTTTTCCTTTAGTGTTCAAGGCATTAAGGGACGTACTGACTGTGTGTGTGCAAGTGCAAATATGCCTTTGCCTTTCCAGGGTTTTGTGAGTATGTACTTGTTGCTTTTGTGCGTGTTTGTGTGAGTGTGTGAACTACTGAGTGTGCCTGTGATTGTGTTCTAATGTGTGCATGGGAATGTTTGCTTTTATATGCGTGCTGTTTTGCGTACATGTAATAATGCGCTTGTGTGTGTGCGTGCTGTTGTATGTGTTCGTGCTCATGTTTGCTTACTGTTGTATGTACATGTAAGCGTGCGCTTGTGTGTTCATAATGTTGTGTGCGTATATAATCCTGCGCTTGTGTGTGCGTGCTGTTGTGTGTGCGATGTGAACAAGCTTTCATGTGCGTGCTGTAACGGCCCGTGTGTGAGTGCTGTTGCATGCGCGTGTGAACATGTGCTGGTGTATACGTGCTGTTGTGTGTGTGTTGTTATGTGTGCGTGTGATCGTGTGCTGGTGTGTTCCTGCTGTTTTGTGTGCGTGGGACCATGTGCTGTTGTGTACGTGCTGTTGTGTGCGTGTTGTTGTTTGCGCGTGTGAATGTGTGCTGGTGTCTGCCTACTGTTGTGTGCTTGTTGTTGTGTGTGCACGTGAACAAGCGCGAGTGTGTGCGTGCTGTTGTGTGTGCGTGTGCACGTGATTGTGCGACGGGCGTGTGGCAAGCATCTCTGTGTTGTCTTCACTATGTCTGCGGCGGCGCCTGTCCTCTGAATCAAGGTCTCATGAATTTAAACTACAGCCTGCCAGCCATCCTGTGTGTGTGTGTGTGTGTGTGTGTGTGTGTATGTGTGTGCGTGGGTATGTGTATGTGTATGTGTGTGGGTGTACGTGTGTGTATGTGTGCGTTTGCGTGCGTGCATTTGCCTGCGTGTGTGTTTGTGTGTGTGTGTGTGTGTGTGCGTGCTGGTGCTTGCGTGAGCGTCTGTGTGTGTGTGTTGTGTATGTGTTTGAGGGGGAGGTGGGGGAGGGAGGTGGGGCTTCCCATGGTAATTGAGAGCGCAGAGGGGGGTATGGGGCATTAGAGCGGGACTTATCATCTTATTCCATGGAGCGTCGCCGGTAATCTTTTCAAAGCTGCCTCAGATCGGCCGGACAATGCGGGCGCAACAGAAGCCGCGACGCATCCCTGAGACGCACACCATCACACACACGGAGCGCTGCAGTAATCCTTCTGTCTGGTCTGATCCTCCGCCTCTCTCTCTCCCTCTCCCTCTCTCTCTCTCTCTCTCTCTCATTCCGTCACTCTCTTCATCTCTCTTCACCTCCCTCTCTCACTCTCTGTCACTCTCTCTCTCGTTCTGTCACTCTCTTCATCTCTCTCTCTCGTTCTCTAGCTCTCGTCCTCCCTCTCTCTCGCTCTAACTCCGTCATGATTCTCAACATTTTCCTGGAGAGTGGCACGCAGTGAACCCAAACCACGCCCCTTTGCCGCTTTGTGTAGGTGGATGAGAGAGAGAGAGAGAGAGAGAGAGAGAGAGAGAGAGAGAGAGAGAGAGAGATAGAGATAGAGATAGAGATAGAGAGAGAGAGAGAGAGAGAGAGAGAGAGAGAGAAGCCGAAAGGTGGACCTACCTCTCGGCGCATGGCACAGTGAACGGTGATGATGACGAAGCCTTGCACTGAATCGAACACCGCAAAGAGGACCTGCGGTGAAACAAAGACCCCCCAACACGTGAAACAAAGTAACACACCGGTCAGGGGTCACCATTGCACACAGGTGGCTGAATGTTGAACCACAGGAAAATACTATCGTACAATTATGGTTAACAGAGCATTAAGGGGAAAATTCTTAAAACGTTCACGGTGTGGTAGGCAGCTTTTATGCCCGAGGCCAATACAAATACATATACATAGATAAAAGGCATAAAGGAACAGTAGCAGGTGAGGGAAAGACTCAGCACCTGGAACAGCGTGGAGCGCCGGTCAGTGATGGCCAGCACTGCAGACATCCAGGTCAACGCCAGCAGAGGCAGAACTACACAGGAGCTCCACAGAGAGGCCCTGGAGGGAGAGAGAGCGCCATCGAGACACAGGGGGAGAGAGAGAGAGAGAGAGAGAGAGAGAGAGAGAGAGAGAGAGAGAGAGAGAGAGAGAGAGAGGCAAAACAGAGGAGAGGGGATGAGAAGAGGGGGAGGACGGCAGAGGGAGTGAGGGAGGGAGTGTGGAAGGAACAGGGGGAAAGTGTGAGGGGGGGGGGGGGGCAGGTTTCAATTCGGGACCCCCTTGTTCCAATATTTTAATTGACCGGTTTCATATACCTTCACAGGTGGCAGACAGGGGGCTCTCAGTGGGTGGGCCCGGGCTCTGACACTTGACTGACACATGGAGGATCACGTTAAATCTAATATTCACTCACTCCCCCTCACCGCAATTATACGCTGGCATTGGCAGCGCACGCCATGGACCGTGCACAGCGTGATGGCGGGTTGAGGCGTCACCCCCCCCCCCCCCCCCCCCTCCAAACCCTGACAACCCCTACAACCCCCCCCCTCCCCCCAGCCTGCCCGTCATATGAGTCGCTGACAAGGAGGTGCCTGACGTGTGAAATTGTACACGTGTGTAACCAATGGAGTCAGACACCAATTTAAAAAGGTTTCACGCTGCTTTGATCACATATGGGCCCTCATGGCTGTCAGCCGCCCCGCGGCGGCCTGTAATGGGCTGACTCAGGCGGTCACAAGTTGCTAATCCGTGGTCGCAGTTGAGACGCCCATTGTTCCTGGGTATTTATTCAACGCCGGCGCCGCTGAGCTCGCTATAGCCGCTGCTTGATTCAATAAAGGGGATTCCCCGGGAAACGGGTTCAGACGACGGTTCGCGTCGCGGAGGAGAAGGTCGACTTGTTAAAGTCGTTAACCGTTATCTGCGTCAATGTGAAATTGTTGTTGTGTCTTTTGTCGCGGGAGATGAACCACCCTAGCCCACAAAAGCCACTTCTCTAGCCTGACCAAACCCTGTGGAAGAAAGTCATCAGCAATAAGTGTCAGCTGGAGCAAGTGAGTGCTCCTACAATTGCTAAATTTCGCATATACGGTCTAATTGTGGGGCTTTTTTACGTGAGGTTTCAACGGCCCATAAGAGAGCCCGAACCTTACAGTGGTGGTCTGTTTATCGAGAAATATGAGCTCCCCCAAAATCCCGCTTTTTTTTTTATTATCAGGTTCACTTTACTTCCTATGGCTTCCTGCCACATCATTTTTTACTCTGCATTATTTAGTGGGCTTCAACTACGGCATGGCTGTGTTCTCCATAATTTGCCGCCCGGGTCTCGCTTTATAGCGTACGCATTTTGAAGCACCCTTTTCTAATAAGGTGCTGGCATTTTAACAACTTCCCAGCCATCACATTGAATAATGAACACCATCGGCGGTAAACGCTTTGCCTCCAAGACTTCCTGTCAGAAAAGATCACCGCCTGGAAGAAAGAAAGCACTTCCATGTGTTTTTTTTGTCTGATTCTTTTTTTCTCGGGTCGCAGATGCGATCCCGTTTGAGCATCGATCAAGATTGTGTCTTTGTGTTTTCGAGACGCTGTCTTGCAGTGTCGGAATTTGGAAGGGCTAACCTATTTTTCTTCTACAAATTACGCTAAAGAGGGTTTCTCAGCTCCATTCAGCGATTTTACCCTCAATAATCGTAGCATTTAGCATTAGAGTCGTCAGAAACTCAAAAGTGTACTGCCTATTGACATATTTATGTGCCAAAACCCCAGGGCAAAGACTCTGAAAGCCCTATTTCCTACAATGGACTGTGGACTCGCAGCCGGATTTCAAGAATGCAATTGCAATGTCAATCTAAACGTTGACACACACATCCAATTACCGTGACGGTTTATACATCAACCTGGATTGCATTAAGATAATTACCGGCCCATCGTAATGGTTTTTAATGTAAACATTATTATACATTATAGATGGCCAGGGCGTACGTGAGCCTGTGTCTTATCGCACTTGGTGAGTTCATCAGCTCATGGAGGGTGCATTCATTATGATTAGCAATTCACACCTGTATTCTCTTTGAATACGTAGGACATTAGCATCGAGCACCAGGTAAAGATTAATTTCCATTTTGTTAATGGGTTTTGGGCATTTTTGTTTTTCTTTGTTGTTGTTGTGGTAGTTGATGTTGCTTTGTCATTGGTTAGTTTTAATGTCCGTCATCCTGAGTCATCCAATCCGGACAGTGAGAATGAGACAGAGAGTGGGTTGATAAGAACAAGAATGAGAAGAACAGAAAGAGGTAAGAAGGAAGAGGATACCCTCTCCTTTCTTACCATAAGGTTCACAATAGAGTGACATATATGCAATGAGAGAGAGAGAGAGAGAGAGAGAGAGAGAGAGAGAGAGAGAGAGAGAGAGAGAGAGAGAGAGAGCGCGAGCGAGAGCGAGAGTGAGACATAAATGCAATGAGAGAGAGAGAGAAGGATAGAGAGAGGAGAGAAAGTTATCGGGGCAGAGAGACTGTGAGAGATACATTGAGAGATAGAGAAGAAGAAGAGAGGGAGTGTAGGTAGAGTGAGAGTGTGAATGTGACAGAGAATGGAGCATGGTAGAGAGACTAACATGGCGCCGCTGGCGGTGGAGCTGGACATGGCGGTGCTTGAGATCACGCCACACTTGGAGCATTTCAGCAGCAGCCGGTTACGTGCCTCCACCGGGACACTTTGGGACACGCACACACCCACAAACACACACACACACACACACACACACACACACACACACACACACACACACACACACACACACACACACACACACACACACACACACACACACACACACACACACACACACACACACACACAGGAAAATACAATCACAGCCACATGCATTTGCAGTCACACATATTCCACCGAAAACACAGGTGCCCAAACATTAAAACAGACATACACATTTACACACACTCACACGCAGACACACACAAACACACACACACACACACACACACACACACACACACACACACACACACACACACACACACACACACACACACACACACACACACACACACACACACACACACACATCAACAAACACACACAAGCACACAGACACAGATGTGAGTGGGGGAGCAGACAGAGTTCCAGGGTTCAGAACATGTGAACATGAAGTCAGGGACAAATGGAGGAGAAGAAGAAGTCAGCGGAAGGGAAAGGGAGGGCACAAGACAAAGACAAAATAAATAAAAGGGACAAAGAAAGCAAAAAGAAAGCCAAATTAAAAACTGAGCGGACCAACAGCAAACAATAAGAAACAGGTAAGTTCACAGTGAACTGCTACGCCCACGGTTGATTAAGTAGAGAGTGAGCGATGGACACTGTTGAGCAATGTTACAGTATGTTGAGGTAATGAGGATTTAATGGACTACAGAGAAACAGACGGGAGCTGATCCATCCCCCTTCCCCTGTGGTAGGCTCCGGGTGTGTTTGTGTGCGTGTGAGAACGTCTGTTTGCGTTCATGTTCTCAGTGGTTTTCACCACTGTCTCGGAGTGAGGCTTTGCTTTGAAAGGCCTAATATTATTAATACTAGGAATGATAATATTTTGTATCATTTATCATTATCGTTGTCACCATCATTGTCATCACCGTTGTCAACATCATCATCAGCAGTCTCTGTGAAAATCAAAGGGTTAACCGATGGTTTGCAGAGCATATGATTATAATTGAAAACAACATTTTGGGGGAATCATTGAGCATTAGTGTTTCCAAGAAGAAATGACAATCATCCCTACAATAAAACCCAAAAAGTTATTATCCCTGACCGTTATTGAGAGAGTCCGTTAAATAACATGCAAAGGCATGTTTTTAATTTATGGTCACTACAATCGAAGGCACTCACTTAGAGTGCCTCTGGTAAGGGTGAAAATTGAGAGCATATTGAAATTTAAAACATTATCATGATAATGATCATTGTATTCAGCTTTTCTCACAGCATTTTCAGTTTGAAATTATCTTGACGCGTTTAAACATATATTCATGGGAGTCTGTGTGAAGTTATAATTAAGAGTCATTATTGTTTAGTTGAATGAACATTTTAAAGTTAAATAGCCATTTATGACACTTTACATAATAACTGTGAGCTCAGTATGTTATCAGGTGAAAAATATTAAAATAAATCTAATTAGAGTATACATTGTAATTAGTCAAAAACTGGTGGATGGATCTAATTCTGAACAATATCATTGTTTTTCTCACATCAAATAATTTCCAGTGCACATTTAAACGATATTTTAAATAATTATATTCGGTAAACATGTTTAGCAGATGTTCTGTTGTTGTTTTAGCGAGATACATATATGCAAAGACTCGTAAACATAGGTTAATGTTAGTGTTAAGAGACCTATTCATTCTTAAACTCCTCCAAGGGTGGTCAAGAGAAAAGTGTCTCTGTGTGGATCTGTAGATACCGCCCCAGTGGAGAATGTTGGGGGGCTATGCACATGCTACGCTACATTAGCGTCCCATCACAGCTCATTGCCACTACGCCGAACATGTCCCCATGGCTTCATAAGGAAATACATTATGCTAATGATTTTCTGTCCTGTTAGTAAAACTGGGACCACGGCTCCTGTGTCTTACATATGGGCGGTTTGTGTGTGTGTGTGTGAGTTACTGTGTGTGTGTGAGTTACTGTGTGTGTGTGTGTGTGTGTGTGTGTGTGTGTGTGTGTGTGTGTGTGTGTGTTTTCCGTGTTCATGCCTTGTGCTCTGGTCAAAAGTGGACCATACGCTGAGGATAAAGATAGTGATAAGTGTTAGTCCACCACCATCAAACTCCATGTTGTCAAGATAAGATTGTGGGACTGGGTTGTGTATGAGATGCGAATCTCAGATTCTTTGCCAATTTACTCCTTTACATGTAATGAATGAACTAAATTGCATTACTGGCTAACACATGATAATAGAGTCTCCCTCATCAACACATTTAGCTGAAGCACAACCTCGGTTTTTGAATTAGTTAGCAGAACCTGGATAAAATGGGACCAAAGATAAAAGATTAAAGCAAACGCACGTGGAAATTTAACAATGGGATTTTGTCAATGAGATTGCGGTGATTGTTCACTCTCTAACCACCCATGAATTTATTAAAGATAGCACATCCTTTGTGTGCTATCTATGTATGTTCGCACACGCACTCACAAAACGCACACACACCTTTTGATTAAAACTCCTCTATGCAAACTTCAGAGGGTGTTCCCACTTCAACTCTCTCCAATATCAAACTTCTCTCTGCTCAATGCCAACAGTAGTGCGAATGTGTGTTTGCTTGTATCTGCACATTGATTGTGTACAATCAATCATGAAACACAATCTTCCTGTTTAACCGACATGCAATCAGCACGCCTTCTGTCTCTGATTTGAAGGATCTTCAACATTTAACAGAACCATTACATTAGCCTACGTCGGGGCAGCTGCCCCTGAGCCACTGAGAATGTACATAATCAACTGGTAAACATATGCGGGCGGGACATAGCGGTTTGCTTAAGGAGGGACATAGCGAACTCTTCGGATTCATCCGGCAGCTAAATGAGACAGATGTCCGACGATTTTCTTGCCAAAATTGCACACTTTTCACCTGCCAAAAAAGCAGGTATCAGCCTAATCTGTGGTGGATGTTTCTATGCAGGGGCCGTGGCCGCGTCTCCCTCGCTCTCTGTCTCTTGAGACCTCTCGAAAGTAATTTGGCTCATTTCACAGAGACGTTTTTTTTCTGTAGGTTTTCTGTCTTTCTGAGGCAATCTCTCACACTCTGCTTTGGACGGTGTTTTGCACTGCGAGTGAACGGAGATGAACTCACCCCGCCCGCTGCTTTTTAGACTTGTCCGAGATGCCGTCCCGAGACATGAGCTTATTGAACACCACAATTCCAATCAGCATATTCACCTGAAAGAGAGAGAGGGAGAGGGAGAGGGAGAGAGAGAGAGAGAGAGAGAGAGAGAGAGAAGAGAAGGTGGACACAAAGAGCGAGCCAGAGACCACCCGAGACATAGACAGAGAGAAACAGAAAGAGAGGGAGAGAGTAAGATGTTTTTCCATCAATGGTATTACAGACAACAGGCTACATTTAACATACATGAAGCCAAGGCTCAGTCTCTGAGCTCGCGTTAGAGTAGAGTTTGTCCGCAGTTAGCCAGTGCTACATATTCCATTAAACACACACACACACACACACACACACACACACACACACACACACACACACACACACACACACACACACACACACACACACACACACCTGTGCCAAAGCCTGTTGCCTCTGAGCGCTCAGAAATCCATCCCACCCGAGAGCTGCTGTTATTTGTTGTCAGATAGAAAATATTCAATTTTTCTGTACTCATACTCCTTTACACGTATAATTCATATATACTGGTACTCTAAATCTCGATCTCAATCTTGGTGTGTTAAGCCCCACGCCAACGCGTCAAAGATGTTCTGTTGGTCTATTCTCCTACCTTTCAATAACAGTCTCTTCCCCTGACGCCAGCCTCTTACTATGCATTACATTGGCTATTCATTCTACACTGAGGAGACTCGTCTTCCTATCCATTTTCACTGGATTGCTTGGGATCCCTTATAGCCTGAAACCCTTTTTTCCTCTGCGTTGGCTACAGCACCGACACTGGATCTATTCGTCTGCTTTCCCACTGAGCATATCGACACTCTGTCAGTCATGTCAAGCTTTCTCTCTCTCTCTCTCTCTCTCTCTCTCTCTCTCTCTCTCTCTCCCTCTCTCTCTGAGTCAGACAGCCTCTGTTCAGCTTTTGGCCAAACTCAGTAATTAGACGAGGGTCCTAAGGGAAGGTCTGTGACGTCCTCTCCTCATTACCTACGTTTCTTTTTATTTTTTTCAATATGTGTGAATGAAGTAGGGGTGGGTACACTACACACATACACACAGGCTTTTTAGAACTCTTTACACACACACACACACACACACACACACACACACACACACACACACACACACACACACACACACACACACACACACACACACACACACACACACACACACACCCACACCCACACCACAAGTGGTTCTTCAAACTTCATTAGTTCTGAACAAGTCTCATAAGTCAATATTCCTCCCCAACCTTAGAAGGGGGAGGAATATTGATTAAAGTTAATATTTGGCCCATGGAACATGCATCCATTTAATGAGGGGAATGTTATTTTCTTTCATGATTTAAAAGGTGGCATTCACAGAGAGGACAAGGGGGGGTTTAAAAAGTTGACCAAGTCACTAAACAAATGTTTTGTCATCACGAAGGTCAGCGAGGGAAGAAGAGAAATGAGAAAACAGGATGGATGACAGTGTATTTCTTTTTGATTAACAGTACACATCATTAGGCAAAGGAGCAATGCGGACCAGTGTGATCCACTAGTGAACCCAGTAGCCCTTAACTGGTCCCAGCAACTACCATTATTGTTCTGTTTTTGTCTGTAAAACTGTTGAAAGTGGTCTTATTGCTATGCATACCAAAAGATACACATTGAAAACTACCGTGCCCTATAGGAGGGTTGACGATAGGTTGATTTACATGCACAAAAAACACATGCCTGCAGCTACATTCTAAAATAAATCCAACAAGCATCGCACAAGCATAAAACTAGTTATCAATGTGTAAACATCATTTACATTGAAAATATGAAATAACATGTGATCTGTTTCAATACTGTAACATATTGAGTGCTTGTTGCTCTATCATAATTTGTCATTGTTTACTCATCTTTATGTGCAGTTCATTTGATTCCGCATTTGGCTTTAGGCGACGGAAAACTGCTGAATTATTAAAATTAAAATTCACAAACAATTATATTATTCTTTAACTGACAGGGAGGCTGAACATTGAAAAGAGACTTACCAGTACAATGACAGCAGCTGGTCCCACAAAGGCATAGAGAAGACCACCCTCTAAGGAGAGCCAGCAACTGAAAACACACACACAACCACACACACAGGAGATATTTACGCCATGGATCAGAACCAATGCATTAGTTGATTGCTTGTCTTGTAAAACCTAGATTTTACCCTCTCTAGTTGTGATTTTCAGTCTTGGAGGTTCAAAATACTGCACTTGAGCGAACAAACAAGCATTCAAGCAACATGTTTACTTGTGATTTTTTTTAAGTAAAGGGGACGAAAATAACAGAATTCTGTTTTTGTTATGGACGGAAAAAAATATGAAATATGTCAAAAATGTAAACCAGTTGAATAGATTTATTTGATTAAAGGTTGGCTCCTGCTTGTGAAAGAGTGATGAAGATAATAGTGTATTATCAGATTAACGTAACTTTAGAACACTTTCTGAAAACACTGTACTTTTTTTTCAGTGATTCGGTAGGGTATTATTCTATTGCCGGATATGGCAATGTAGAGTGGAGGAAATAAATATTGTATTCATATTTAGATGTTTCAGAAAAGGTTTGAGCATACAAAATACAATATTTTCAGCCAAGTGGCTGAACCACTCGGATCCTCAATAGTCTTGGATGCTCGAGGACTGCAACAAACGCCAAACTACCAACCCCTTTGCCAGTTTATAAATGTTTTTTCCGGGCTATTTTCCTTCTTTTTTGGCTCTTTTGTGAAACCAGTGTTGTGAACCGTACTGCATAACTTAAATTACACACACGGGTAACTTTAAAAAAAAAAAAAACGAATCTTCAGAGAACAGAAAAATATCAGAATGTCAACAGAGATTCAGTTTAAAGCTTGCTGTGAACGAGCGTGGGATGCAGAGAGTTATACTCACTAGCTGGCTGTGCCGTAACCTCTCGCTCTGGTGAAGCCTACCGACACTGCTACTACTAGGGCCGGGAGACCTGCAAGAGACAGAGAGAGAGAGAGAGAGAGAGAGAGAGAGAGAGAGAGAGAGAGAGAGAGAGAGAGGGGGAGAGAGACAGGGAGAGACAGGGAGAGCAAAAGCGAAGGTAAAAGAGAGCGAGAGCAAAAGCGAGAGTAAGAGATAGACAGAGAGCAAAAGTGAGAGCAAGAGAGAGAGAGAGAGAGAGAGAGAGAGAGAAAGGGAGAGAGAACAGAAGAGCACAGGTTGAAGAATGAGAATAACATCGATATTATGCGGCGGGAGACTAGGTGCGTAGGTCAACACAGAGTTAATTACGGTAATTGGGCTCTTTCGTGTGTGTGTGCGCGAGCGGTTTGCGTTTGTGCGGCGCCGGTGTGATGGCTGTTTGCGTGTTTGCTTTATGCGTTTCATTAGGTGTGAGAGAGTGTGAGTGAGTGCAGTGGAGGACGTGCCAACAAAAGGGGGGGGAGGGTGTGTTCGTAACTAGCTTGGCTCTGAAATATGCATGCAATTAACAAAACTGTGATTATGGCCACAAATGAAATGCAATTAGAAAAAAAATGTCATATTAACATTAAATAATAAGACGGCGGGGGGGGCAAAGGCAAAGCCCATTTCACCCATGGGTAGGAAGTTTCAATTAAACACACACACACACACACACACACACACACACACACACACACACACACAGAAGTCTGTACTTCTCTCTTCGTAGAACACACCCATTTCGGCAGTTGCTATGGCAACTGATATCAATCAGAGAATTTGGGAAAGAAAATTGCAATAGGGATATGGTAGGAATAAGCTGTTTGATCCCCCCCCTCAACCCCCCCTAAACCAGCCATCCAGCTTCAGGCTGCTTCCAGGACAGCATCGTGGCTTCTGTAAGTGTATGAGTTCATTCAATACATTATGTGCTTGCGCTCTCTCTCTCTCTCTCTCTCTCTCTCTCTCTCTCTCTCTCTCTCTCTCTCTCTCTTTCTCTCTTTCTCTCTCTCTCTCTCTCAAAGTGTTTGTGGTGTGCGTCTGAAGTGTATCTCTTGAAAGTGTGCTGTCGTGCGCTTGAAGTCATTGATGTCCGTATCCATGCATTCCTTTTGTTAAAGTTATTCAATCGTGTTTGTTGTTGTATTTCAGTTTAGTTTGAACCGTCAGCGCGATTGTTCTTCAAAAATGTAAGCAATGAACTGACAAGCATTTTTATTTCTTTCAGACGTTTTCATTTACTTTCTTTTTTTAATCATTTGAATTTGATGTGGCAAGTAAATCCAGATGAGGCAGACCAATCAGACCTTGTTCAGGATGGTGCGCCAATTCTGTCTTTGTTCCGGGGACATTTTCACCACATTGGTGGCTTTTCTATTTCCTCCTGGATTAGAGGCTAATGTACCTTCCACGGTGGAAACCGTGAAGGGCAGGACCCCGACGCGGAGGCGAGAGCTTTTGGGCCCACTCTCCTGCTTTATTAATGTTTATTCACCAAAACGGTGGAACCGGGCTGTTCTTTAACAGGTCAAAGGTCGCATCAGAGCCGGGACCGGGGCCAGAGAGAGCATCATTGAAGCAGAGCAATGGGGGAGTGAAGGGGGGGGGCTATGAGAACTATGCAGTATAAGCTTTACCTCTGGAATAATAAAAGAGTGCGCAATGTGTTTTTAACCACGCTCTGTACCGTCTTCGTGGATTTCAGCACAGTTTGATCAGGGCTAATGCTCTGGTGATTAAAGACTGACGTCTGCGTCTATAAAGCTGCCAGCCTGGGGTTAGCACCCAGCGAACACATCTTCCACGAATGGATCCTCCGCCCGCCGTCTGACACGCGCCACAGCTGCACCTCTGCCTCACCAGGAGAAACCACACTCCGTTTTTATTGCATTTTTTAATGCAAAATGGCGCAACCCCTTTCTTACATGTGATAAATTATATTGACTTTATAGGAGGGTTTTTTGGGGATTCCAAAGGAATCCGGGGGAAGAACTAGATGAGCGTTTGGTCTGAGCAGTGTAGCTCAGTCGTAAATACTTACCGAGACAGAAATGGAGGATTTGGAGAGTAAGCAGCTCATCAATGCTCACCAGGACAACACCGGTAGTGCGGTGGCCGGTGGCTTCTCGTGGCGTGTATCGTTACAGGAAAGGAAGCTCTCTTCATTATTGTTGATCACCTCAAACCTGACAACGCGCTGAGCTTTAATGAAAAGATGGTACGCCTTCACCTGACCCAGTGGCACATCGCAATGCCCTCTACATGGCTGGGAACAGAAAGAGTACGTCTGCCACCGGTACGGGTAATTACCGATGATTACAGAGATAGGGAGGAGTTCAAAAGTGCGCAATCAAAGACTTTAGATATGAGGCGTTTCTGATGAAAATCAGCAACATCTTATACATCAGGTGCTGCAAATTCAGAGCACATCCGACTGTAATAAGGGTTGGCAGGAGCTCAGGTAGGAGGTAGAGCGGGTTGACTGGTAAACGGAAGGTTGCTAGTTCAATCCCCGGCTCCTCCTAGCTGACTGTCGAGGTGTCCCTGAGCAAGATGAATGGTTGCATTGGATAAAAGCATCAGCAAAATCCCCCAAAATGTAAATGTGAATATAATAGGGGCGTATCCGATAAAGGTTTTGCATAGTTTGATTCCTATTCGTCAGGCCAACCCCAACGTTAACTGATCATCGAAACACACATGATGCATTTCTAATGCGTGCGGCCCGATGCTTCCTCCTATTTTGTGACCCTGTATGGTTCAAGGGCTTGAAAATAACCAACGGGCCTATCAGGGTTTCCCCACAGACGTCTATAGGCGCCTCCGCTAAATGCGCGACGGATTATGGCAGCATCTGCATTCAATTTGTTATAAAATATATGCAAATAGGAGCCTTATTTACCGTTACATAACATAAGCTAGTATTATATATCGTAATTATAGTAATACATTTTACGAAATCAAACAGTTGCCAGTCACCGTGGAAATGGAGAGCTCCGTTCTGTGTGATTACGCACGGTACTCGCATCCCATCATGACAAATTCCTGCATCGATAAGATGACCGTAGAGGGGTTTGACTCATTAAAGATGTAAAATACATGTGAATGATAGGCTCAGGCGTATAGGATTTATAGACAAACCGCAAAGAATGTAATAACAAGAACCAGCAGGCAGAATATCTCTCACCAGTACGAATGGTACCAAGTGACAGCTATTGTTGACACAGTTTGCGTTTTACTTTTTGGGATCATCTTCAATGGTTTCACAATGCTGCCAAACAAAGTTATTGTGAATCCTTCAAGCCTAAAGGTACGACCACCCCAAACGCGTTACGCGCGTAACGCGCCTAACCTGCCACTTGATCATTGTGTGTCACAAAAATGGTTAAACGCGCCTACGCAGCAAGATGAGCCCGCCCAAAACTCATTTTTCCCCCGCTATTTTTCTTTTTCTCCACAAACATGGCTGAGATCACCACCAGCGCTGTGCTGTATTTGTTGTGGGAGTCCAGGAAACGTAGTGTCGTACAGAATAGGACGAGCACACACTGAAACGATGACTTGGTCGTCCATCTTCTTTCTGCTTCTGTGCAGCCTCCGTCTCTCTGCCAGTCACGTCGGGTCAAGCTCAACGCTGATTGGCTATCGCGGCTAAGCGTCACGCGTAGGAGCGTAAAAAGTTAATTATTTTTTACTCTGCGCGTAGGTGCGTTGGCGCTGCTTTAGCGCGTGTGATGCATCTACGCACTTAAACCAATGGTTCCCTATGCAAAAATGCTGATTTTCTACGCCTCTTACACGTTTCCCAACAGGAAATGATTGCATAGTGCAGCTGCCATTACACAAAGGGGTTATTAAGCAAACAATAAGGACATTTATTCAAAACAAAACATAACACAGCCAATTGCAGACAAAAGACTAAGTCAAACCGCCACAAAACAAACATTGTATAATTTATGGGCTTTTCCTTCTAGAAGCCAAGCAATTATCTGGTATCATTTCATTTAGCTCCCCTATCTTCCCAATGGTATGTCCCGCTGTTACATAATTCTCAAAGATCTGAGGCCATCCCTAGAATGTAATATGATGGGCAAATTGTAATAAATTACAATTTCCATAGAATAATTCAATTTTTTTCCATTCAGGTTTTTTCACAGTTTGGAGGTGAAACTTGGTCATGATATCATCACCATCGTAGACTCCCAATATCACACATCTTAATTGGGTGTAGAACAAAGTAATACCCAAACAATATGCGTTTCATTCAGCCGCCCATTGATACAGGTGGCGGTTGGACAGAACGCATCGTTTCATGGTGACTTTGATCTTCACTTTGCTGCGATAGGGTCAATATGGAGGAGAGCGAGCAAAAACAATCATGGGTGAGCGGTCACTGGACCCTGTGTTCATATTGACCGACCCCCCCCCCCCCCCCCCCCCCCGCCTCCCCCCAGGGCGGTTCACCTTCAGATGGAGTTTGCTGATTAGAGAAATCACAAATAGACTGGACACTTTACGGTTGACCTGTCAGAGTGTACAAACCCCAGAATCTCCCCAGGATAGCACTTCACTGCCTCATTCTTTTTGTGATGTATTTATGTGCCACACATCAAGTAAAAAATGTGTTCGGAAAAATGTCCCCTCTCTCCCTCTGTCGTTGTTTCTTTCTCAGGCTCTCTCTCCCTCTTTTTTTATCTCCACCTATCTCCATCCATCTCATTGTCTTGCGGTTGTTAAACATTCAATACATTCTGTACCCTTGCCTCTGTATCAGTGGAGGGCATCAAAGACCGGATCAAATAGGCAGGATGGATCAATATGTGTTTGTGTGTGCAATCCCATTGGATATCTCCTTGAGATCTTGCCAATATGGAGATGTAATCGTGGTAGCATTTATAAAATTCACAAAGCCATGCGTTTTCTCCTTCAGTCTGGCGGATGGGAGATCGAAAAGGACAGGACACAGGGATACTTGTGGTTTGACAGGAAGAGAATGGTGTGACACCATTCAGGGTCACGTCACCAATAAAGGAGGAAAGATAAAGTAGTGATGTTGAGAGACTGATAATCTGGGATCCAGCAGTCCTACTTTGCTATTGCAGAGCTTCTGGGGAGGCCAGAGGAACCAAACACTGGAAGAGCCAAAGCGGTTTCGTTAGAGTGGCAAGTCTGCACAGCATTGATTTGATACCTTATCAGACAATGTTTAACAGTTCCTCGCCTCCATTAACGCAATTGGGCGAAACAAATGAGGCCAAGGGAAAGTGAAAGTATGATTTGTGGACTAAAGAACAGAAACCGTATGTGTGTGTGTGTGTAAGTGTGTGTGTGTGTGTGTGTGTGTGTGTGTGTGTGTGTGTGTGTGTGTGTGTGTGTGTGTGTGTGTGTGTGTGTGTGTGCGTGCGTGCGTGCGTGCGTGCGTGCGTGCGTGCGTGCGTGCGTGCGTGCGTGCGTGCGTGCGCGTGTGTGTGCGTGTGTGTGCGTGTGCATGTGCATGTTCATGTGCACCTACCCCAGCCGAGGCACAGGAAACGCTTGCGGATCAGGCGCGACCTCATCTTGCCGATGACGGCGAGGTAAGACTGCCACGCCTCGGTCAGTACCCAGCAGAACGACGCCAGGAAGAAGAAATGCAGGAAGGCCGCCGTCACAGTGCACAGACCCTTGGGTGAGTGAGATTGAGGAACAATAGAGAGAGAGAGAGAGAGAGAGAGAGAGAGAGAGCAAGAGAGAGTGAGAGAGAGAGAAATAGACGGAGAGAGAGTTTAGTTAATAAAGGGATGTGAGTATAAAGGTCACAGTGCTGAAATTAAAGATCTCATTAGTACTGCGCTATACTGCGGAATGTCGACTTGTTGCAGAGACAGAGAGAGAGCGAGAGAGAGAGTTAGAGCGAGAGAAAGAGAGAAAGAGAGAAAGAGAGAGAGAGAGAGAGAGAGAGAGAGAGAGAGAGAGAGAGAGAAATAGAGAGAGAGTCCACTTGGCAGTGAGAGAAGAGTCAGGACAGAGAACGCCAGAGAGAGCGAGAGGATAAATAGAGGATGGGAAATTAGCCCATCTATATGATACTGCTATGCTGCATGTCACTGAATATAAACAGAGTTAAATGTAACTGCTGTGTAGTTGCTGGAACTCTGTGTGATTATAGCCAGCTCTGGTCTGCTCACACCATTTGAGTTAGTGTGAGTTTGGTGCACTGCTTGGCTGTTAGTAGTTTCCAAATGAAACACATGCACAGGTATACTACCTGTTCGCTGTACCTGTTGCTGATACCTACTGTTGTATTGTGTACAATCTATGGCTGCAAGGGACGTTTTATTCTCATGTACTAACATGAAGTACCTCCCCATTGTACAATTAGCTATGCATTTTAAGATGTAGAAAGAGCACGGTGTAACAATGCACTTTAAAACCGGATAACAAACCGCAAGGAATGAATACTGCATGCAGTATTCATTAGCATACATTAAAACCACTACAATGTTCTCCAAGGCAGAGAAACCAAAAGGCTTCTTGTGCGAGTATGTGTGTGTGTATATGTGTGTGTGTGTGTGTGTGTGTGTGTGTGCTTGTGTGTGAGTGTGTGTGACCACTCCCTTAATGCAGTGTCAGATGCTGTAATATACTATCACACAGCACAGGATGTACAACCCTATAGAACAGTGTGGAAAAAAAGTTCTGTTTGTGCTTCGTTGCAGATTTGTTTCAACCTTGAAACAATTTTAATGGCGATGGCTTTGGACTCTGTTCAAGAACATTCTTGTTATAGCACAGATTATGCTAACAAGTTATCCAATCATAATGGGTGCAAATATGATTATGTATGTGTGCGCGCTTGCGTCTGTAAACATGTTTTTGACTTTGTTTTGTCTGAATGACGATCCGTTGTGTGTTTATGGGGGAGTTTGTATTTTTCGGTGCTTTTGAGTATGTGTTTCACTGTATCTGTGCGTTTGTGTGCGTGTGTGTGTGTGGATGTTTGTGTGTGTGGATTGTTTGTGTGTATTTGTTTGTGTGTGTGT
The DNA here is from genome assembly GCF_031168955.1 of Gadus macrocephalus. NCBI lineage: Eukaryota > Metazoa > Chordata > Actinopteri > Gadiformes > Gadidae > Gadus > Gadus macrocephalus. The sequence continues at coordinate 11,257,145 of NC_082403.1, forward strand.
TCCTTGAGTAAACGTGGGCCTGTCTCTCTTACTTATAACTTGAGTCTGCGTATCTCACTCTTGTGTTTATTTGTGTGTGTCTGCTTGTGTGCATATGTCTATGCATGTGTGTGTGTATGTCCATGCACATGTGCGTGTGTTTGTGCATGCATGCATGTGTCCGTGTGTATCAGAAGACTGGGACTCACCTTGCTCAGTGTCTGTGATTGTCCCACCAGGATCAACATGTTGGAGGCCAGGATGGAGAGACAGAAGTTCACCAAGATGATCGATCGCTCCGAGCGAATGTACCTACAGATATAGAGAGAGAGAGAGGCATAGAGATGGAGAGACCAGTGAGAGAGAGAGGGAGGGAGAGACAGAGATGGATTTCGTGAGAGGGAAGAGGAACAGCCACTAGTAAATAAAAAGAGCTATAGAGCCATCTGTAGCTTGCTTTTGGTTGGAGTCAATAGCTCCATCCCCTCCATCTGTTACGCATTACATCCCCCCCCCCCCCCCCCCCCTCTCCCCCCACACCCACCTCCTCCTGCTCGGCACCCCACACAAACACCACACCAGTCATTTGGACACGCTGGACCTACTGATAGCATGGCGCACAACAGCAATTTAGAGGCCCATTCATTCTAGCTGATTGTATTTAGGGATCACAGAGGCCTAAGTACTCTGTGTGTCAGTATTGTATGTGTGTGTGTGTGTGTTTTGTCTTTACTCTGCATGTGTGTGTGGGAGAGTGGGCATGCGTGCGTCCGGAGATAGTCTTGGAATGTACTTTTTCCTGTCTTATAGCATGTCTGTGAGCCTATATGCATGTCTGCGTGCATGTGTCTAAGCGTCTATGTGTGTGTGTTTGCGTCCATGCACCAATATACATGTGTATAAATATACACATAAACGTGTGTGTTCCGTCTGGCATTCTATCCACGTACGTGTGTGTGTGTGTGTGTGTGTGTGTGTGTGTGTGTGTGTGTGTGTTTGTGTGTGTGTGTGGTTGCGTGTGTGTGGTTGTGTGTGTGTGTTTGTGCGTGCGTGTATGTGTGTGTGTATGTGTGTGTGTGCCTGTGTCCTGACCTCCAGAAGGCAGCGTAGATGAGCAGCAGGATGATCAGGGCTGTGCAGGAGACCCCACAGCCCACCATGAGTGGCACTGAGGGCATACTGGAAGGCCCCATGTCCTGGAGAGAGAAAGACACACACACACACACACACACACACACACAGAAACACACAAACACACACACACAAACATACATATACCATTAAAGCGTCTCATCAAAGAATCAGTCAAGACACATGACGGAAAACACATTGCTAACACATTGCTAGCGCTTAAGTCATCATGTGATGATCTATTGTCATGGAAACCAAACCCTGGCATGCATGTGTGTCCAGTGTCATCAAGCGTCTCCACAGAAGGTAAAGTTCAGGACCCTGGACAGCGCCATTCAGGAACAAGGCCATATTTGGGCATGGAACAGAACAGTCCATGTTTTGCTTGGCAGCTGATGCAGAGCTGGTGGGGGGGGGGGGGAGGGGGGGGAAGCAGCTGAAATATTGGGGGTGGGGGACGACGACACAGTCTTAGGATCCTAGTTTTCTCAGGACCCTGAATGCTATGAAATACAACACGTAGCAAGTCTCATGTCAAAACCTAACTATATCAGCAAGTACCTTAACAAACACACTAACCCTAAACGTAATCATCTCTAACCTAAGACTTAAACTTAACCATCTCTGCAATATATTTAAATAACTACAATAAAGTCTGAGATATAAGGTCCTCAGATTCTGGCCATGTAAATGCAGCCTCGGGTTTGGCAGGGACACACTATTGGATTCAACAGGGAGCTTGTCTGAAGTGTAAGGCAGGTCATAAAGGTCCCTACGACTCCAAGAGGACTAGCTGTAAACAGGTGGCTGAAGACGTTCTGTTTTGGTTCAGTCCTCCACCACCTCTCTCCTTTAATGTTTTCTGATATATTGGTTTTGGTCTTGCATTCAACCTTGTTTGGGGTCGTTATCTACTTGACACAGGAGTTGCCACAGTTTGTTATAGGCAGTCAGCCGCCATCCGTTGATGTTGCGGAAAATAAATAAAACATGACCATGTAAATCATTGTTATTTGTGTTATTTGAATGGCCCAGTGATATGTAAAAATGTGGTTCTTAAGTGTGAGCAATTTGTGTATTTTTTTCAAAGTGTGAAAAAGGTTTTTGCTCACAAGAGGCCAGTCAACAAAGTTACTAAGAATATAGAAACAGCACAAATTAAAATAGTATGTATTGCTGTGGTCAAGTAAACAAACTAGAACCTTATTATTTGCCCCACAGGATAGACGATTCGCAATAATAATGAATGTAATTATAAGGAAATTAAAATGGACTTAAAGTGTTGGAGATTGCAATGGCCTAGTTATATCGTGCTTCATCTTGGCCTTTAATAAGCCTTGTATAAACATGGCCAATGGTAAAAGCATGGAGTTCCCTTTTCCCAGTCCCGCCTCTCACCACAGCCGGATATATTTAGATACACACACGCCAGACGCGAACAAGGCCAGAGAGGCAGTGTGAGAAAGAGCAGGACAATGTGTGTGAGAGAGAAAGAGAGCGAGAGAGAGGAGAGAGAGAGGAGAGAGAGAAGGAGTGAGAAAGAGAGAGTAAGATGGAGAGAGCGAGAGAGAGCGAGAGCGAGAGAACGACAGAGTGTGAGAGAGAGTAAGAGGGAGATAGAGAAAGTGTGAGAGAGAGTAAGAGGGAGATAGAGAGAGAGTGACATAGTTTGTGTGAGAGAGAGAGAGAGAGAGATAGAGAGTAAGATAAAGACAAAGAGAGAGAGAGACATAGAGAGTAAGATAAAGACAGAGAGAGAGAGAGAGAGAGATAGAGAGAGTAAGAGGGAGAGAGAGCAAGAGTGAGAGACAGATAAAGACAGAGAGAGAGAGAGAGAGAGAGAGAGAGAGAGAGAGAGAGAAGGGGACAGCGAGCCTGTAATCTAGTGAGCCTAATAATGTAGTGTGGGTGGCGATTAGGTTCTCAAATTTCACACTTGAGGTGTTAATACACTGAAGGCGAAATAATAAACAAAACTGCCCAGCGACAATTAAACACAGAGATACAGAAGCGGAAAAATAAATGTATTCCCTATAACCTATTAGTTATCTCCACAACACATACTCCTTAATCACACAAACATACACACACCCCTTTGTTGAGTGGATGAATTTGAATCAGGACGTTGAATATTCCTGAATTTCTTCCAACTTTCTCCATCCAGCTGATGATTGAAGTGTCCTTTTTAAGAACAATCAGAATGCCGTGTCTAAGCTTGATTTACCCCCACTTTTTTTGTGGATATTATCTCCTTGCCCCTCCCCCCATTTCTCTTTTAAGATAAATAACATGTTATTAACTGTGATCAAAATGGAATCAATTCACAGTATCTCAAGAAAGCGTGCCATGGCATCATACAGTATCATATACCTCTCAACACTCAACATTCCTGCATGGCAACTCATTCACCAAGGCTAGGCCCGAAACAGGCACGCATAGAAAAAGAAAAACAACATATAAATAGAACAGTATTTGAAAGACTTGATCGTTCCTCTTGGAAACATAAACTATTAATGCCCAGTGCCCAGGGAACCATGTTTGTACAATTTCAGTGTGTGTTATGTAGATTAAAAAAATAGTCACATAACATTCGGGACATGATGTTACACAAAACTGCCCTTCTGGACCCCTTCCTCAAGTATTTCTTTTGAGCTGATGAATCGTCAACAAAAATAAAAAAAGGTGTTGAGTAATTAACGGTGCCCTGATCTCAAATGAGTTACATGTGGTTGCTTTAATGTTTTTAAGATCACACAATTTAGCTCCATTTACCTCCTGGGCTGATGAGGCCTTTCAATTCTTATTCCAACACGATGATTCATAGTGGACCAAACACATTGGCCAGTCTTCTGACATGCCATGTTCGCTAAAATACACCCAGTAGTGAGCGGTACACTCATTTCTAAGTGGGAGTGTGTATGTGTGTCAGTATGTGTGTGTGCGTCAACATGCTTGCAAGCAGATTTAGAGATGAGGGGGAGAGAGAGAGAGAGAGAGAGAGAGAGAGAGAGAGAGAGAGAGAGAGAGAGAGAGAGACAAGCGGTAGAGAAAGACGGAGATAGTGAGACAGGAAGTGAGAGATTGAGATAGAGTGAGAGAGAACGAGATGGATAGAGAGAGGGTGAGAGTCAAAGCATTCCTTTCAGTGATTTTCCACAGGCCATCATTGAAGGCAATTTCTTCAGAAGGGAGTGGAAACACGCACACACACACGCACACACTGACACCGACACACACACAAACACCCACCTCATGAGATGGAAACAGAGATGGAGAGAGGTCTAAAAAGAGAGGGAAAGGGAAAGAGGGGAATAGAGAGAGGAGGGGGAAGTGAAGGAAGAGAGCGAGGGGGGAGAGATTGGATAGAGGAAAAAAAGAGAGAAGGAGGGAGAGCGCTTGAGAGGAGAGTGAAAAATGGAGCGAGAGGAGGAGGAGAGAGAGAGGGGGAAAGAGCAGTGGAGAGACGGATGCAAACATGAAAAGCATTTCCATTGTGCCAGAGGCTTTCCGAATAGAAAACCAGAGTTGTTGGGCTATCTTCTATGCTTTTAAATTCAAAGAACACATCAGGACACGGTTTCTCAGTCGGAGAGATCAAACGCCCAACATGCATGAGGTGCAGGCCAATGTGTGGATGAGGGCAGATCCAATATCAGTGCTCTCCCATGCTTCTAAGACTTTATGGATGACCGCTGGTGCTAGGCGCATTTCATTAGAATCGTCGGACAAGAGGAACAACGAGCAGGGATCAGACCAGTTCCTATATCCCAGTCCAGTTTCCCCAAAGGGCCTTTGGAACATTTTCTACAGAGGTTCAGTATATTCATTGGATAGAAGAATAAACATGGCCAATGTAATATTGAGGCTAACATTTTTACAATAAGGCTACATTTATTAACCATCATTAATGCTTACTAGACCATGGGTTAACTGTTGATTCTCTGTTAATGAATTGTTAGTTAATGCGTATGACTGCATTGACTAATGTTAGATATTGGTAAATTAATGTAACCTAATAGTAAAGTGTTACCATGTATTGATGCATTATATTCTGGTGGAACACCTGGATCTGTATCGATGGTATTGTATCCATTATAATGGAAGGATAGGAGCTGGATTAAAAATAAACATGGCAGACCAGTAATGCTAGTCCATGTCAAGAATGAAAAGGGTGCATTTATTATCTTGTAAAGGGAATAGATAGCAGCGGATGTTTTAGTGTGTGTGTGTGTGTGTGTGTGTGTGTGTGTGTGTGTGTGTGTGTGTGTGTGTGTGTGTGTGTGTGTGTGTGTGTGTGTGTGTGTGCTTGTACCCATGTTTTATGTGCGCTGCATGGATTGAAGTATGTACTCTGTGTGTGCATCACAGGAGTAGATTAAACAGGGTTGGTTTGGCTGTGTGTAACCAGGCTCCCATGGGTATGCTGGGTTATCATGTGATTGGAAAGACAGCTATTTTCAGCATGGGAAGTTTAGCCTACTTATCCGCTCTGCACTGGAACTCCTACACACACACCCCTATCCATCTATCTATCTATCTATCTATCTATCCATCCATCTATCTATCTATCTATCTATCTATCTATCTATCCATCTATCTCTCAATCCATGTATATATTCATCTATTTATCTATCCATAAATATATATCTAAACATCCATACATCTATCCGTACATTTATCCATCTATACATACATACATCCATAAATCAATCTATCTCTGTCCATCTTTTCATACGTAAAGCTGTTGGATTTGTGTGTACCTTTATGTCAGTGTCAGTTGTCTGCCTGCCTGCCTGCCTGCTTGCCTGTCTGCGTGTCTCTCTTTCCGTCCTTCCGTCTATCATTTATTAATCTCAGTGGCTGGCGGTACAGCCGAGGGTTCTCGCCCGTCTGAGAGGGTTGTCGGTGCATTGCTCCACTCCGACCTCTTGCTCAGAAGCCAGCGTCCCCCCATGGAAGTGCAGCCGCAGCGAGCCAGTCAGATAGCAAAAGTTCATGTACAAGTCAGGGATGAACTTTTCCTGCCTTTTGAAACAGAAACCAAACAATCGACAGAAGGAAACAAAGATTGAATTGAACTTGGCTCTTTAGTAAAGAACAGGGGCAGGATAGGGTCGTGTTTAGGGTGTCTCTCAGCCCCTAGATCCACAGCCTTACCCAAACTAATATACTTAAAGCTGCTTTGAATAAGGTCTCTGCTAAATAAACTAATACTAGGGAATTTATATGCTGAGACCATTGTAGAAATGCTCCTTCAAAAACTCTTTAAAGCATCATAGGATTGGGTCTACCTCAATGTAGTTAGATTATAGCTATTAACAACCTGTGCATGTAGATTGTGTGTGCGTGTGTGTGTGTGTGTGTGTGTTTAAATGGCAAACTGCATGGAAATGGTCATGTTTCAGAATTAGCACATAAGAGACGGATGCATCCGACTCATTGCCGTAACATCTGACCAATACATCGACTTTTGTAAAGCAAACAACGTTTGAAAAATAAAGTACCACTTAACAAGAGTTACCCAACACATTTAACGTCTGTTGTGCAAACAGACATGTTTGAGTGTTCCCAAACACGGGCTGGACCCAGACAATGACGCTATCCAAAATGTCAACAGGAGGCGCAGTTATTCATTCCATCACTCCTGTTGCGTTCTGCATTGGCCCAAATGATTATTGCTTTATTTTTCAAAGGCTGTCACAGACACATCAAGTCGAGTATTGTTGTGATTAGTGTGAGCTTCTTTTCATATGGCTCGGTCTAGTTGAAAAGGTGGTCTCAATTACAGGTTCATGTGTACTCTGGGTACGGTTCATGGTGAAAGCTGCTGCACCAAAACACGGGACTGCTTCATAGTGATGGCCCGAATCTGCACAGACGTATAGGATAAGGAATGTGAGCGAAAAGGTGGTTCTTGACATTGTCTCCAAAGTATCAATAAGAGTAGGACTGGAGATGGAGATTGACTCCACTAGAAGACTCTAGGAGTAGTTCATTTTTCCACACGGGAGCAACAAATGTTGCGCAGATGATGATGCAATTGCACTATTCGTTTTCTTCTGTCGAATCTCAACAATCTCACAACATTACTAACGTGAAATCTGAGTGGCAGGGGACATGCGATGGGGGGAAATCATACTCATGCACGGTACAAGGCAATTTACCTTATCTGGAAAAAGCCTTTCACAGTAACACTTTGAGGCCAAGTTAAACCGTATAACTGTGGATCACATGTCTAGGAACAGCAAGCACATTTTCATGTTTTTTATTTTCTTCTACTCTTCTTACAATTGTTTTGTGTGTGTTCGTGTGGGTGCGTGCGTGCGTGGGTGTGATTGTGTGTTTGATTGTATGTTATTCTCTCTGTCTCTCTCTCTCTCTCTCTCTCTCTCTCTCTTTCCCTGGTACCCTGGTCAATTACTTCGGAGGGAGTCCTAGGTTCATGTCCATCCCAAGCCCCCAGGAACAGTGCATACTTCCGCAATCCACCAGTGCTCAGCGGCCAAGCCTGGTATTGCAGCTGTTTAAGCGGGCTGTGGACGGGTCCCTCGATTCAAGGGGCTCAGAAGTAGATATCTCCGTTCACTCCAATACAAGTGGGGAACAGGAATGTGTCTCCGCAAAAAATGACTGGATATCAATCAAAGGCTCATAATTATCTTTATGCCATGTACTATAAACTTTTAAGTTTTCTCTTCTCAAAACGCCACCTCAAGCGTTTTATTAGCTGTTTTATGCTATTATTTTTTGCTGGAGAAGGAGGGGTGGGCAGCTGAAAGGAGTCGTAGTGAAACAAATGTTGTTTCGGCCCGGCATTCGAGAGGGCCTAGTGCACGGCTCCGTTAAATTCTCGTGTCCGAGGTTTTTCCTTTTACTTAACATGAATGACGTTGATGGTTTTTAGGCACCGTGGTGACTTTTTATCACTAAAAGTGTTTAAGTGAAAAAGGGATTTTTAGACTGGTTCAGCTGCTGCTCAATGACTCTCACGTTCCTCTGCTTGCGATCATTGCAATTCACCATTTATGGATCCATTTATTCAAAAGATCCAAAGACAAAGAAAGGTGAATTATGGTATCATTTTTATAATATTGTTAATAGCCAAATAAACGTTTCAGTTGTGTTAGTGTTTAATTTTTCATTTGCTTGTTTAGCTATGTATGACAGTTAACAATGTTGGTGTAGGCCTATTACAATATTTATGTGGGTAGGCTACTCCAACCTCGTTGCTGATGGAACCATTTATTTGTATATAAATTATTGATCTCATTTTTCGTAAATAGTTGGATGGAATCTGTTTCTTAAGCAATAACATTGAAATGTATTGTTTTCAAGGCCAACATACATTTACTATGTTGTTGGTATTAAGTGTTATATTGAGCCATCTTTCATATTTATGAAGTTAACTTATACTTCCATGGTCGGTAAACAATGTGACTGCGATCGCTCTGACCTCTTGCTTATGATGCTACAATGCTAACAATACTAAAAAACAAGAATATTTCTGCAACCCATATGTCATGAACAAGGGCGTGGCTAGGCTCCCATGATGGGGAAGCATATCTCTCCTTGAGGTTGCCCTTCGCCATTGAGCAGTTTACATAGGAATGAATGCTCGCCATTTTGGAATCCGGCGTCCATTCAATAGCTGCGTTTCCATCTAAAAGGTGATGCAAATCTTTAGAAAGTCCGCAAAAAAGTAATTCGAATTAGGTGCGTTTCCATCAAGTGATTGGAGCGGGTAACTATCCTAGTTCTGCCTGGAGGTGGCGTTGTAGGCAAAAGATGTATGCCGATACGTGGCTGTAATAAATGGTAGAAGCAGAAAAGCTGCAACAAATGTATCAAAAAGCGGTTAGTCCGCCAATAGAGAAGAGATTAACAACAAACATGGAGAGGGTAATTCAGCAGCAATTGGTTTTCCTTGGGCAAGTCATAACTGTTCTTTCAGTGAAGTTATCATTGGCTATATATTTTAACTTCCATCCGTAGACGAAGAAATAGAGAAATTATAATGTACACAGCGGTAGCAAGGGAAATACGAGGACGACGTCGAGTGCCTTACGTATGGGAGAGCACAATAGGGTGATGACGTTACACCTTGATGTCGGCAGGGTTGCTATGGCCGGTCGTTATGCGGAAATCGGAAAAACTGTCAGTCCTGTGTGTTCAAAGTTCGCTAAGTCACAGCTGTTTCGAAAAGTGTGTTTCCATCTCCCATTTTGCGAATTTACTCTCTTTCGCATTTCTCAAAAACCACCTCAAGCGAGCGGATAAACTTTTTTGCGAATTAGAGGATTTTGATGCGAATTATGGTGTTTCCATCACCGTTTACTGATTCGATACTTCAAAGTTCGCATAAAATCAGGGGGATGGAAACGCACCTTATGATATGTCCATGGTCCATTCTGATAATCTGCCTTGAGTCCATGAAACAGCAACAGAGGAGGAGCTAGCGTTTACCTTGGTATGAGGCGCAACTATGAATGACGACATCATGACGATTCTGGGAACATTTGACATGTTCCCATCACATGTCAAACAACTCATCTAGTGGTTTTAATACAGCCTTGGTGAGCAGACTAGTGATTCTTATGAGCAGAGTATATTGGCATGAAACTCAACAACGACCAATATCTCTGTGATGGGAATTCATAAAACATTGGCGTAAAGTAGTCACTGCAGATTGAACAGGTTGAAAACTAAGTTAATATAACTCAATTATAATAATTAAACAATGGGGTTTATGATCCTGGAGCAGATACCAGTCAACCTAAAGAGAAAAAAATACTTGAATATTAGTGTAAGGACCATTTATTATAGGGCTACTAATGTAAGAATGATCAAGGTTATAATTGTGTTGCCTTAAAACTCCTCAAATAAGTTTAATGACATAGCACAAGCACTTTTATTTCATTACCAAAATTACTGAAATTACAGCAATGAGCTGTCTAGCAAAATAATATGTAGGACTGTCTCCAAAAGACTGGAAGCAAGAATTAAATTATTCACCTGACGTAAAAAAAATAGTGTATAGAAGATTAACTTAATTAAATCAAATACCATGTATTTGAGAAGAAGCACAACCAGGGCTTCCCGTTTCCTGTATGTGATCGTCAACGGAACAACAGTACCTTCAACAGGAAATAAAATACATAAAGAGACATTGAGCGATTGTCACACACACACATACGCAAACACACACACTTGTGAGAGCACAGACGCACACACGCACTCACACAGACAACAAACAAACTTATGAAATGTAGCAAACAAGACATAAAGACACCCTTTGAAATCCTGCCTAAACTTAGCTACATAGATCCACCATTATGCAACCCTATTCACACAAACATGCACAAAGACACAAACACATACACAAAACCTCCGCCCGCGCATGTTATTCAAAGTTCAAACGCCATGTCTATAGCAGCTCAACATTGGGTTAATAGGCCTCAGACTGTGTGTAGTGATCTGTGCTCACCACTCTGTTACACAAAAGCCAAGCGCAGAGGTGAAAACGGAAACGGGTGGTTTTGCACTACGACAGACAGAGTTCCCGCCGTCGCTAGGCAACGATAATAAACTGGTCTTAAGAGAAGCACTTAAAGTAAAACAAATTGACCTTCTCCGCGAAAAGAACAACACCAAACACATGTGCCCCGGGTTTGAACGGCGTGCCTTAGCGTCATCAGACAGAAGCCGGAGATTGGAAACGCATGGTGTTGTAACTAGAACATACTGACGGTACGCAGGCGCCACCCCCGTACTCGTTAAAACGGGGTGACATTGGTAAAAGATCTCTTGGATATTACCTTCACTGTGACATTCTGAAAATATCCAAAGGCTTTGTTTTATTCTACATGGTCGGGAATCTTTTAAACGCCATGAGACGGCTTTATTATGAACTCTGTAGAAATCCGGCTATCTGTCAGTCCCTAACTCTCTCTCTCGCTCAGGCCCGTTCTCTATCCTATCTCTATCTGACTCTATCTGATTCTGTCTCTCTCTCTCTCTCTTTCTCTCGGTCTCTGTCCCTCTCTCTAGGAACTTCTTCTTCTATGGGTCTAAAGTTGGCACCCACACACACATACACACACACACACACACACACACACACACAGGCGCCCTGGGAGTAAACAGGATTAGCTGGCTATCCTTCGCTCTACTGTAAACGGCCTGTAATGGCAGCGGTGACTTTTAAATCCCACCATCTCTCTCTCTCTCACTCTCACTCTCTTCTTCCCTCTCTGCCTCTGACTCCATCCCTTCCTCCCTTTTCTATTAAACATGGAGGTTAATCCCAGCACCATGCCCTGGGATAAGCTGCCGGAGCCGGGCTGCAGACACTCAGCACTGCTCCCCCCCCCAGCACCACAGCGTGGATCTGCTCCATGAAACGGGGTGCGTGCGTGGGTGCCTTTGTGCCTGTGTGTCTGTGTTTGTGCCATCTTCGCGCGTGTGTGTGCGTACACAAAGTGTGTGGCATTGAGATCACGCGAGCATGTCGGCATCATTGTGTTTGTCTCGCCCTCACTTGAGTGATTTCATATATGTATTAAGGCCCCCCCCCCCCCCCCCAAAGACACACACACACACACACACACACACACACACACACACATAGAACCGCTCTCTCTTTCAATCCTTCTTTCTCCCTCCCTCTCATCCTCTAGGAGCTCCTTTATACCTCAGTGGAAGCAGCATCTGATTGGATGAGGGGCCGTAGCCTCCAAGAGAACTGTGGTGAACCCAGGCCTAGGGCCCTGTCACTCACATACACACAAACACACACACACTTATCTTAAAAGGTACGGAATTCTCTTTTTTGGCAATTTTTGCAAAAATCCTTGAAATCCTTATCATAACCCACTTACAGCCACTGAGTTAGAAGTACTGACATGAAAATTAAACAAGTCAATCATCTGTGGAACGGGCAGGGCTCGAAAAACTCCAGCCAATGATTTCCAGACACACCGAGTGGCATTGGACAGTAAGTACGTCAATCAAACGGTCGTACTGCACTCCCCTCCCCCGCTCCCCGCGCGAGCCCTTCGTGCACGTACTCAAAGCTCGTGACCCAGAGCAAGCTTCTGTGTTGATATCCTGCGGTAGCTACTGGAGCTAGCTTACTAGCTAATGACTCGCTCATGCGCATCTGTTCGCTCGTGCATGATTGCCCGTCCATGTACTTGGAATGGGTGGAGTCAGAGTCAGCATTGAAGGAGAGGGGGTAGGACCATTTATGTTTATGTTTGTGTATTTTCAAAATCTTCTGGCGTTTCGCAAATCCCATACCCAACCTTTAAAGGGGCAATGGGCTGAATGATTCCCACTTTGAAATTTTCTATCGGCTGGGCAAAACCAAAAATGACATAAGTGGCAAAACATGGAGGTCACTATGTCACAATGAAATAATAAATAAATAACAGCATGGGATATCGAACAGTAAATGTTGAAAGTGATTATTATTTTTCCGATGCATTGTTTCCTTTTTCTTCTTTGCCTTCTATCTGTTGCAGTGAGAATGGGCTTCCGACCTCAGGCATGGAGAAGGGATAAAGCAACGTCAGCACCGAACCAACTCTGTTTCCCAACCCAATATTTCACCACTGTTAGTTCTTATTTTACAGCCACCGCACCTTGTAGCCAACAGTGAACGAGAGAGAATAAAGCAAGTGAGAATGAAAACAATTAATGAAGGCGATTAAATAATTCCAAACAATGAATTTGTTTCCTTATCCAGTATAGCCTACTCGACACACTCCTCTGCCTGGATCATACAACACTTACTGGCAGCCTTCGCTGGTATAACATGTCACCATGCCTTCTGTCCTTTTCATCCGCCTCACTTCTGTAACCACCATCATTAAACCGCGGACCGCAGCCTTTCCCTCCCCTCCCCTTACCACCATTTCCACTATCCAATCTCCTCCACAACATACAGGCAAGTAACAGACGAGTTGGCATGTCAATCCATCCCTATGTATTCCTTAACCTGTCGGCGCCTGTGGAAACAACTGCAATGCTTGGTGCTTGGGTAAATAAGACCGATTGAGTGGAGAGAGCAGACTCAGGGAAGGGGCCGGAGGGTTCTGGATAGAGGATTGAAAACGCATAGGGGGTGAGTTGAAAATGAGCTGAGCTTGGAAGGTGTATGAATACCAGAGGGTGGGATGATGGTGGTGGTGGAGGTGGTGGGGTTGAACGATCGGTGACCGTGATTGACGGAGGGGTCGGCTGGTGGTCATGTGGGGAAGGGAGTTGTGGTGATGGGTGCCCGGGTGCAAAATGGAACACTACAATAACAAGAACAAAGAACCAAACCAAAGCAAACACAACATTTGCCCATTAGCGGCACACAGTATGAATGGGTCAATGGAGGCATCAGGGGCGAGGCATTAACCTGAAGCGCACTAAAAGCATGCTTTAATCATGCTGCGGAAATACCAGGAGCCAGTGAAAATGATTTATGGCGGGCACAGGCCATGCCCCGTACACACACACACGCATACACACAGTCGCACACACATGCACAAGTAAATCTCTTGCCCTTGTATTCGATTTTTTATGAAACCTGGATGGATGTTTCTTTCCCTTTATCGATGTCTGATATGGATATGGAAATAAGTGCAAACATAACTATGTATGAGCATAAACAAACCACAAAAAAGTTGCCACTTTCTTTGCTTGGAAACAATTGCTAATCAACTGATTAGCTATGGGCCCAAACAACCATCACCGGCAGGTTACTCAAGCATCTGACAAACAGGTAGCATCCATCTGTTGATACAGAAACCCAGACAACACTTTGAACCAAGCAAAATACACAACCAATAACACACCCCGGTTCAAAGCTGTCATTTCACAGCACAAAAACAATGCTTGCCAGATACTGAGCCTGGTCAGCCCATCGCACTCCACTGCTAACACGTCCCCAGTGACCTGAGAAGCTTGGTCACGTTAGCGCTTTAGACAATTAGCCCCGGTCCCATAGAAAAATGGCCGCTTTGGCAGTCGCAACTCACCGGCTCTTTAGCTTGCTGTGCTAACACGGCGTAGGTGGATATCCTGCTGCACAGACATTTGGTGTGGACGGCGGTTGAAGTGAGCGTTTGGCAGCCTTCTGTGCCCCAGTTTTCTGCTCCGGCTTCCCTGGAGGTGGGACAAACAATGGAGAGTGGTGAGTCTGACAATCATTGCGTTGAGTGTGCACCCAAAAACACAACACACACATGAACACCAACACGCTAGCGCATGCATGCACACACACACAATTTAACGGCAATGGCTTTTACACTCTGATGTATTTATGCAGTCTAACGTGAAGTGGACATTGATGTCCTCTGCAACACATACAACATCTCTTCACACAGATGAATGGCTGTTTTTTAGCCCGCTGCCAAAAGCTTTGACACATGATCAACCCTCTTTATTCTGCCTAAACTCTGAATTTTCCAGAATATGATGCTTCAAGAAATACCTTATTTTTACGATAAAAAAGATTTGGCATTTAGTGAAATGCATTCAAAGAACCAGACTGAAGCACAGAACAGGGAAGCAGTATGCATGCATGGCCAGTTCTTTACTCGTACGTTGGCTGTGCGAGGGAGTTAAACAAAGACTTTTGTCCATCCTAGCGAGTGAAATGCACATTTGATCTGGCCATGGAAGAGAGAAAGCATTTCCCTCCAAGCACTCTAATAGAGGGACGAGTGCGAAGGGCGATCGATGGGACAGCGGTCTTTAACTCAGACTAATTACATTGGCTCCACACGCTACACATTAGCCTCAGCGTTAACCTCCCTCCAAGCCCCTTTGTGAACCTGTTATGGGGCAGTCTGTGAGGTGGGGAGCGGCCGTCGCAACAGGCGGTGGTTGGTCCAGAGATTAAAAGGTTAGTTGGAGTAGTGGGTGACTTTATATCCAGAATCAATGATGTGTTCTGAATGCCAGTGAATGAATCAGTGTTCCAATCGATTGATTGATTAATGAATGAATGAAATGAGCCCAATGAGTTGGGTACTTGTTGTATTCTACAGTAACAAACACTTCCATGGAGCCGCTTGCTGTCATTAATTGACTGTTCTCAAGAAAATGGAGCTTACGGCTAGAGTAGCTCACTATTACAAAAAAAAATGGCCATCTATACATCTATACTGAAAACGGCCACGGCCAGATGGCCTAGTGTGAGTGCACCCTAAAGATATTGCAGAGGCATGAGGGTATTTTTGTTTATTGTTGCATTGCTATATCTTCTTTCTTTGTCAGGCTTTTGTACCGATTCATCGTTTGACAAACGATCGAATGATAACACGCCTTAATAAAGGTCCCCACCCCGAGGGTAAGTCTTTGTCTTCAAGCCATTCACCCCGTCTCAAAATATTAGCTTGAAATAGCTCGCATTTCACCTCACGCTAGCACTTCACACCATTAGGAATTTGCATACGAATGTAAATTCCTCCAAATCATTCAAGCAAGTGGAATATTCATAGTACCCAGAAGGCAATGTTTCTGTACATCTATTTGTTCGGTTTGTGTGTCACAGCGACACCAGACTTTATTTCTTCTGCGTGACATTTCAAGAGCAGAGACCTCTTTATGTAATTGGGCACATGTAAACATCATTATCGGCAAATTCGGTTTATGAGTACAGCACGAAACGACCATTTGAATATCTGTCATCTTATATAGACTTAACAATAATATAGAGATAACAGGAAATTTTAAAAGACAAAACAAACACATGCGGAGCACATACTCACACACGTGCAAACACGCACTCATAAACCTACACACTCTCTCTCTCTCTCTGCCCCTTCCTTTCTCTCTCTCTCTCTCTCTCTCTCTCTCTGCCCCTCTCTCTCTCTCTCTCTGCCCCTCTCTCTCTCTCTCTGCTCTCTCTCTCTCTCTCTCTCTCTCTCTCTCTCTCTCTCTCTCTCTCTCTCTCTCTCTCTCTCTCTCTCTCTCTCTCTCTCTCTCTCTCTCTCTCTCTCTCTCTCTCTCTCTCTCTCTCTCTCTCTCTCTCTCTCATAATGTCAGCAATTTGAGAGCAGTTCTCTGATGGTTCGGCAACTACCGACACTTCAAAGACTAAAGATCTGAAAAATCACAGAATCACCATGATGGAGCGATGCTCTGTGTAGGCTAGCTGATAGGCTGCTGCATGCTGGCAGTGTGCATGTGTGGGCGTGTGTGGGCATGTGTCTGCGTGTGCATGTGTTGAAGCCAATGATAAGCATCAGAAGGATGATAGAAATGCAAATTGGGGTTAATTTAATTAGTGACTAATCAGCAATGTGTTGTTTGGAATATATGTAAATGAAGATAAATGTACAATTTCTGTGTTAATGTGTGGTTGCGTTATGCACAGGGTTTCAAGAAGGAACTAGAGACTAGTAAATTGATCAATAAATGAATGAAATGAGCATGGCACCATAATGACAGACGTAGACGGCATTCATGTAATGCGTATCTATGCACGCCTCTCGGGTTCTTCTGAGCTAAACATGTTCAAAGGTTTTAAATGAGAATTCGATTTGCATTTTCATTCGCGGCTGTTGGACATTGACCTGTGACTGACATCCCTGTAGATTAATTCATTGCGAGCGAAAAAAGTAAAGGCCCCCATTGACGTGTTTGTGTTTGTGTCTACAAAGACGCATAAATGCAGTATAATAGTCCATTGAGCATTATGCCCGCCACGCCGATAGGAATAAATATGTCCTTGTGGATTTATGCATGTTGAAATTCAGATACATGCACACAGGATACATCCATCATCCAAAATACAATGGTAAGGCCATAACTAGTGGATGATACGTTTATATTTGATTCCTAAAATAGGGAACTTGAGAGTGTTTATAATAATACTTACACACACATAATCACACAAACACATGACCATCATTCGTATGACCACAAAGCAGAGCTTTTGTATTATAGAACTATAAAGGGCTGAATTCCCTCAACTGTACCTTCTCACAGCCATGCTTGCAAGAACTTCATCTGATCCAAGCTTTTGTTTAGCCAAAAGGCCAAGTTGACTACTTTGGTCTGAATGATCTCGATTCAACCGTAAAGGGAGGGAACCTTAGGTCACAAAATATGTTATTCTATTCAAAAAGACTGAGGCAAAAAGTATAGGTCATTGTTATTTATTTATTTGTCTATTTATTCATCTATTTCAGGGAATTGGTTCAGTGTTGACTTGCATGCTTAGTTTTCAGTGTTACATAGTGTATTATTAATGTGGGGTCTTCATTATAACCTGTATCAATTATGAAACAGATCAGAGGTTTACCAACTCTCCAGGCAACTCCAATAAACAAACGGGCACCTATTTAACACTGTTGATAGCTTGCTACAGAGATATAACGCATAACTCAGTGCGCATACAACTATTGATTGAGGATTGAGGATTGCATTTGCAAAACCCTTTAGCCAAGAATTTGTCCAGTTATTTCTCTATAAAAAGAGCATTCTGTATATAAAACCGAAGGCAACTAAGAGGGCTAAGTCAAATTGAGTCTTACACATTCTCCTGTGGAACATCAATTTAGTCTGCCGAAAAAAAAGCCCAGAATAGAGTCAGATCAAGGGAGCATGAGCAGACAGCTCAAATGATTTCACGGACAGATGCAAAAAGCAGGCATAAACACACACATAAAAACACACTATCGGGAGTATATTGTGTACATTGCTGCAATATTTACATATATATTCTTTCAGCATTTATTTACACAAATTTCCCTTATTATCCAGACTCACTAACCCATGATTAACCTTTGGATGAACCCCAACCATTGAAGCCTTGTCTACGGTAGTTATATTCCACTTTCCCCTTAAGCCATTCCCTGCTCTCAAGAAAATTACAGATGGTACAACAGATCAG
The DNA here is from genome assembly GCF_031168955.1 of Gadus macrocephalus. NCBI lineage: Eukaryota > Metazoa > Chordata > Actinopteri > Gadiformes > Gadidae > Gadus > Gadus macrocephalus. The sequence continues at coordinate 11,275,149 of NC_082403.1, forward strand.
CAGATTATGCCAGGAGATCTATCTGGATTAGGTGTGTGTCAAAACATAAACATAAATTAATAATGTGGGTTTATTCCCTGGCTCTCATCAGATGGTAGAACAATCTAAAATAAAGAAAAAAGAAAATAAACACAACGGTGTAATAAAGTGATTTTGCTACAAATGCAGTCGAATTCCTCATTTGCGACCACCCATGTTGACAAAATGATTTGCTATAGAACCTTTTCCAAAGGAGGCCTAAACAGATGTAATGGGTTATTTCACACTAAAGACATTATACAACAATTACCAATAGAGCAGTCATATAACCTTTGTTATCTATTGTCAATTAGTTACCTGAAAATGACTTTACCTCGTTTACCTCGTACCGTTTCATAACGGACTGAAATCCGGCTCTCTCAGGTACTTAGGTAAACAAAGTATTATTGTTCTTTTATTTATTTTTTTATTTTTTTTTGGCATTTTTAATAGAGATGGGGCCACATTTACTGTAGATAACTTCCCATCCTAAACTTTTATTAATGTATACGAACACCAGCTCTCTCACGGGGCTACGGCATTGTTTTACAACTACTTATTTTTCAGACTTTACTATTATAAGGAATTACAGTGCACATATTCACTTGGTTGGATATATCCAATGGAACAATGCAATGCTATGCAAAATCCTATTTAGTCTGGCTGCATAGGGAGGGATACATCATCACCATTGAGCCTGCTCTCGAGTATCGAGACCGATTGATTGTCTGTGTATAGGCTCCCATGGGGTGTAGCACCATATGTCTGGTCTGGAGCTCGCTGGATATACGCAAGTCAGTGGAATGCCTTTTGGCATAAACCGGATCGTCAATGCGTTTGTACGGGCGGTTAAAAAAAGCCATGTTTAAATATGTGGTGTCTAATCGCAGCTGCATCTGTGTTTTGTCTGTCTCTGATTTAATTAGGTTAATCTCAAGCGCCCTTCACATAACAAGCCAATCTAAGTGCATTGATTACGTACAGTTTCGAGGTAATCCAAAATATCCACATCCAAAGCATGACTCTAAACTATTTAATCATCTAAAATAATTTACAATTTGTCGTAATTGGTACAATGACCCACAGTCACGTGTTATCAATACACTTCACTTGTTAAGCCTTTTTTTTTTTTTAAATCATCAGGTACAAAGTCAACACTCCCTCCTATCCGTCATGCATCGTCATGGAAGTGGCATTAAAATAACCCATGGCCATAGACTTACAATTGTAGTGCAACAAGGCCTATTTACCAACCACGCATAGTTTCGGTTTTACTTTGGGTTCTAGATGATCTTACAACAGGGCCACATACTGACCCACTTAATCCTCCATGTCTTAGTACTGGGGGATCTGGGGGGTTTGTGGCACAACACCCTGTGGCGGCCCTTCATCTCCCGTGTAGTGATACTTTGTCAATGACCTCCATTGCCACCCGTTGCTCTCTGACATGGCCAAAGGCTAATTTATAAGCCTCTTTACTTCGATAATCTTTCTTCTTCGTGTGCCGGTTCTGTGCTAGCTTGCGAAAAGGAAAGCTGTGCTACATAGAGATTCTCCACAGGCTGAAATGGCTTGCATGTTCTGTTCTTCTGCCTTCAGGGTTTTACACAGTCACCAATCACCCATAACACCAATATCATAGCTTTTACTGATCTACTTCTACAATAAATGAATCAATTATTTTAGTACTAATCATTTACATCGATACTATTTTCAAGTATTCATTCAAGTATCTAAAACGTATACAGTTGCCTTCTTAAGTTATTTTTCGACTAAAGTAGATGAAAACTCAAGTATTCTTCAAAGTACGTTATTCAAGTACAGAAGTGACCCAGAAAAAGAGCGGTAGAAACATCAACTGTTACTCACCAAGCAGTGCGCTCACGCTACAGCTCAACTGACAAAGAGGCTGGCGGGTTATTCCAATGTTCGGCGGAGCGTCGAACATATAGTTCTCTTCTTGTGCTCCCAATACTGAGAGTACAAGCTAGTGTACATCCAGCATGAGACTTCACACACCCAGATTGCTGGTAGCGCTTTTTCCCAAAGGGTACACATCCAGGTCACATGATGATGAAATCAATTCAGCAGCAGCCGCGGCACCACCACCAAATAAACAGCTTTGGCTTCACAATTCCATGCACCGAGCGCCCTTGACGGGTACTTCCCCAAAGTCTCAACAGCCCACAATTATCCCCAAAAAACAGGCAACAACATTAGCAAAAGTTTCACATTTTCCCGCACCGGGGACTTCAAATTCTAACCCCTCGCTTTTTACGGCCAGCAGTGTCACCAGATCTAAATGCCTATGGTCCTCCATCAGAATACACAGTCTGCGGACACAGCCAAAGCACAGAGCTCCATGTCGTGGGCCAGTAAGCTCCGGGTGTCTGTCCGTGCTCCTCTCCACCACTCCACTGGTCGAGAAAGCCCCAGTTAAGCCCCTACTGGCCCATGTCCTCGCTCTGAGGCAGCTAGCTTTCTGACATTGTTACTGATCCCTTCTGCTCCGTCAGATGGGGAGGAGGGAGGGGAGAGGAGTAGGGGGGGGGGGGGGGGGGGGGCGGAAGTGGGACAGAGTTTGACAACACCCCCCCCTTCCCCCTCCTCCTCTTCTCCACCATCATCACAGATACACACGCACAGATGGCGTGTGTCTGAATGCATGGTATTCAAACGTCTATGGAGACATACATATTGGGGAAGACTTAACATTTGCAATCCTGACGTGACAGCCAGAGCTTGGATTAATAGTGCTGATAAGGCTCAGAGTGATTAGGATTCAGAGAAGGTCTGATGCACATTAAATTGTTCAGTATTTTTTTGATATGGGGTGATTAGCAAGACAGGTCCTTCTAAGTGCTGCTAACAAAAGTCTGAAAGACACATTTTCTTTGGCTGTCTTCCCTGAATACGGCATATTTTATGCCACGGCAATCCCCAGAAGGCCGAAGCACATTGAGACTGAAATTGACGGGGGTAGCTTTCGGAAAAAAATTATTGCATATGCATTCCCAGTGCCTCAAATTCCCCAACAATGCAATTCAAAGACGCCAAAATAAAGTGGACTATATGGACGTGGCTTTTATAGAGAGTGCACGAATGGTGTTGTAATATACGGAATTCGAAACTGGATGTTTTTTTCCTCTCGGCCACGAGGTCAAGGATTGGACAGTGCCAGCCTCTCTTTCCACTGCTGTAGCCAATCCCTCGGCAGAGTAGTACACTCTCTCTGTCAAAATAAGGGCACACCGGCCATTCATGCTGTGTGATACGCCATTATATCTTGGAGGCTTAGGTGGATAGGTGATGGGTCGGCAGTGGGGTCAGAGGTCGGGTGAGGTGGGGAAGGTGTAATATGAGCCCTGTTTCTTTTTTTTTTTTACCGCAGTAATCCACCCGTTCACACAAGAGATTAGAAATGGGATTAAGTGACTGACCCGATCACACGCAGACACACACACACGCAGAGACGCACACACACACCAACAACCACATCCAGACACCAGACTCACTTACTCATAGACAGACATGTGACTACAGTCAACCAGTTACCTAACCTAACATTTATAGTGGTGTGCATGTCCATTCGGTAGTACTTTACTTGACTAAATACTCTTAAACAGATGTCCAGTTAATGCCTGGCTGCACTGGAGATTTCCCATGTGGATTATAACGTTCCCTTCTACCCTGACTCATAATACGGTGGGATAAATGGATGAATGAGTGTAGCGAATAAGACGTGCATTTTTAAAATATGTTTCTCAGAGTGAATTTTTGGACTAATTGATTTAATATGTGTGCAAATCTGGAGAAGAGTGTTCCCCGGAGAGGAAGGGTCTGAGGGTCTGTGTCCACTGATCTACAGATGATACCAAGGACCAGTGCAGATTAGGAATGGATTAAACCCCCCCCTCCGCCTCCACACACACACACACACACACACACGCACACGCACACGCACACGCACGCACGCACGCACGCACGCACGCACGCACGCACGCACGCACGCACGCACGCACGCACGCACGCACGCACGCACGCACGCACGCACGCACGCACACACACGCACGCACTTGATTTAAGTACTCTGAAACATAGGACGTCGATTTGTGGCTCAATGCTGCTCTGGAGCGCCATGGTTAATGCATGGCCATTTGAGATTGTGTATTTGGATTATTGTGGTACCTTTCAACACTGCTCACACTTGCATCAGTTATTAAAGAAATAAAGAAAGAAGGGCATTATTACATAAATGCACATCGGTGTGCATATTTGAATATCGCAATGTATATTTCATGGATTACTCAAAAGAGGGAGGCCATTTGCGCCCACAGGCACTGTTTACAAAGTGGAAAGAAGTATGAGAAATGCGTCCAATGTCTCAATATACCCATTCATAACTCATGTAATCCTCAACTGGGTCAAGGTAAAGAGATGCTTGAAGCCAAGCCAACAATCAACCTTTAAGAAACATTCAGTTCCAACGGCTGAGGTGAGAGAGAGAGAGAGAGAGAGAGAGAGGGGGGACAGACAGACAGACGGACAGCACACATGGATAACCCTTGATCCCATATAACCAACATGGCCGGATTTGCATGCTGCTCTGCTATCAAGACGTGCTATGCCTAACAACGTCTATTTGTGTCCCATATTTTGTTTTTTTGCAGAACAGGCTGAGAAGACCGGGGGCTGTAGGGGTGGTGGTGATGGTGGTGATGGTGGTGGTGGCGTTGGTTAGGATTTGTTGAGGGATGGAGAGTACACAGATTCCAATAGGCAGATGGCACGGACATATGGGCCTGTTAAGGGGCTAAATAAATAAATAAACACAGACGCATAAATACCGAGATGAACCGTGCACGACGCCAAAACGCCAGGCCAACTTTTTGCCGGCTGAGGGAGCGCTCAAAGTGTAGAGTGATCTCCGGTCAAAGTCGCTTACTAAGGCATGGATCAAAGCACAGAGCTGCAGCCGAAGTCATGTACATAAGAGCCGGGAGTGGGCAGTGGGGCGGGGGGGGGAGGGGGCTGAATGCGGGTCCACTTTCCATCCTTAATCCTGGCTTAAGTACGTACATTAGACAATGCTGTGGTCCAACAAGAGGCTGGGCAGAATCCGAAACAAAAACCCTACATTACGTCTGAGCATTTCAGTTTATAACAGGAACGCCGTGCCAGCAGGCAGCTGCATGAAGAAAGAGTTTCCCTCTTAACCGTTGACTTGTAGATTTCCCTACCCTTCCAGTCCTCACATCCATATTGTTCTTTATATATACATTGCCACCATATCTCTGCTTTCCAAACATCACACTGAAACTAGTGGGGCAGTGACATGTTGGTAGAGATGATTTCAACCAAACCAATGGCATACGGCAGCATATATTGATCATTACAACTCGCTAGATAATTTGCAGATGCAAACATATCGACAATCTATGCTGAGGTTCAGAGAGTACCAGTGGTCCGACAAATTTTGGTAACGTAGGCAAGATTTTATATGATAATTTATTCATCCCAAATTAAAATAGAATTGATAATCAAAAACTCAGGATTCAAGGTTGGGTTTTAGAGGGCACGAGTCTTCTTGAATGTATCAATCATTGTCACGGATGCACTTATGATGCAGCACTTAGCCGGGAAATACAATCGTACACAATTGACTCACCTAATGGCTTGATTACCATACCTAAAATGTATGTACACATCTGAATGTCGTTTGAACACTGCTCCGATATCCTTCTCTATACCTAATATTATGCCTCTATCTGTTTTCCATAAACTATGGCTGACCTTAGCTAACTCTATTATGGGTCTAACCTGTTCTTATACCCATGCCATGTGTTGGGTATAAACAGCCAAGTGATCGCCACTATTAACCACTAATATCAATCCCGACTATTATTGATCACTTCCGATCGCTGTTCCACATGTTCCTTGTTTATTCCCTACATGTTGCCATGGCCGGGGGTTGGAGATTTATAGCAGGACAAACAGCAGTAGCCGCCAACTGTGAAAGGAAAACAGTAGGAGAAGGCAGGTCTCCATGCTGGCGTCTTGTCTTGAATGCTACTACACACATAAAGCAAATGATAAACAGCAGGCTCAGCACTGTGAACCAGAGGAAGGCAACAATTTGCGTTTGCAATGCGCTCATAGAGCCGGCGCCCTGGGGGTTCGGGCTGTTGACGTTAATTTATTTATTCCATGCCTTATTAGACCACACAATATTAAAGCATTAAACATAAGTACTTCATTGGACCACATTTATTTTAGTGCTAACACTACTTCTGCCTAGTTCCTGCTTCTACGCATAGAGTGGTCAACACCGTATAAAGTTTTAAGGGTCTGACATAAATCAGAGCCTATAGGCTTCTTTAGCATTCCCTTCACCCTGATATAGACTGAATTTTACCTGGATCCGAGAGATGCTACACGAACCACCTCAAGAGTGCTTGTCCGTTGAGCCTGTTTCTCGGAATAAACAATCAAAACCAACATAACCTGAGGCATAAAAGTTACACTTCATCGCTGTATAGCAGGAACCTCCTCTGGCTTGCTGGGATGCCTTTGGGTCATCGTGGTGCCTCTCCTTACATCGACTGCATCTACTTGAGCAAGAATGGAGGCAGGGGGTGCTCTCTGCTTATTAAGACATAATCGACTTGAATTTCGGCAGTAAAATGTATCCTCCGGCTTTCAAAGTTACATTTTCCCCAGAAAATATAGTCTTTTTTATTGTTTTTATTACTTATTTTCCTTGTGTGCAACCTATTTTCCTCGTGTGCAAGATGGTGTCTTTGTGAGTGTGTGTTTCTGTGTGTGTGTACTATGCGTTTGCGTGTGTGTGCTTGCGTGCGTGTGAGTATGTGTGCATGCGAGTGTGTGCGTCCATGCGTTTCTATTGCCAGCCCCAGCCAGATCCTCTGCCACCCACGGCGCAATCATTCCATTTGATCGATCTCGGTTGGCGCTGCTTTGAATATCTGCTCATAATTGTCATACGTCTATCAGCCCGGGCTTACTTTGCCTAATGTATCGCCTAATCACTGGCAGCGGCGTTTTGGACCATGTCCACATTCAGGTGTTTCAGTTTTTCCACTGTGTTTGCGTGACACGCATCAACTCTTATTTCCTCACTTGATATTCCGCTTGGCTCTTTGCCCTCGTAAAGTTGGGGGAATTTAATTTGATTGCAGTAGTAATCTGCCAGCTAGTTAATTGACTTTGCAGAGCTTTCTCTCCTTCATCTCCCCTTCATGTGGAGGGGGAGAAGAGGGGAGGGGGCAGTGCTGATTACCCACAATCTCCCAACTCCCATGTCGACAGACCTGTTCATTGTTTGCTTTAGCCACACGCGGTAGTATCGATGATGTGGATCAGAGGAGGGCCGTGAATGGACTGACTCTTTTATGTGCATCACTCTGGATGGAGAACAGGGCGGTGGGGGGGTTGGCTGTGGTCGGTTCTCAAACAGACCACCGATGAAGCATTCGATGTGGTGTTTGAGTACGGCGATCCTTTTCATCCGGATCCGGGGCGGGGGTTGTGAAGGGGACTTGAAGTTTATATGTGAGGCGGTCAAAAGCTAATTCAGCTACTCCATGCTTTTGATCGGGAACTGGTTTGGCGTGCCTAGAGCTATTGACCAAATGTGTGAGTGCCCAATCTGGGGCACCGGCTAGAATCAATTGCTCTACTTATTCTTCTATGCCGGGGCTATGTGGGGCAGCTAGTATAAAGAATGCCTTTCACGATCAACAATGTCGATGACTTAATGGCCTGAATAGGAAGGGATCCGGAGATGGCCCATTAGGGGAGATTCAGGAGCCCTGGGGCCGAAATTAGCAATGCCTTAACGGCGAGGTTGCCTTGATAGCGTGGCCGCCCTTGTGACGAATGAGGCAAAGGTCACGCCTTGAAATGCAGTGAATAAGGGAACCATTAGTTCGATATAATGCATTAGATAAAAACTTCCCAGCCCCCTGGAAAATAACTTTTCGTGACTGATGTTCTCTTTTAAACGCTTTAAAACACAGACAATAGTGTTTGTTCTCATTTGCTAATTTAATTAAAGCCAAGACAGGGAAATCCATTAGTCTGTATTCAGTTCATTAATAAATTGAGCGGTGTAGAGCAAACAGTAGTACGCATGAGCACAAGTGGAAACACACGCACACAAACTTCCCCACGCACACACAACTCCATTAAGGGTATAATCTGTTGGCTCTCATTCTCTCTCTCCCTGCCTCTTAAACGCACATGGACACACACAATAGATGCCCACAACTGACATCCCGATTGACCTATCCTACGAACATGTCACAACAAAAACACATTAAAAAACCCAACACAGCTAGACACACACACAAGACCACGAAACACAATCACCGGCATGCATTCAGAAGGCAGGAATTGGGGTCGACTTACGGGTTGCCGTAGTCCCACACCACGCACTGAGGATCCGATGTACCCTGTAATATAGGAGAGAGAGAGGGGAGGAGGGAGGGAGAGAGGGAGGGAGGGAGGGAGGCAGAAGGAGACAAGATAAGCTGGTGTCAATAAAATAGATGAGTGGGAGAAGGAGGCACAGGGCGAAGCCATCGTAGCTCATTGCCAGAGGAGAAGGAGTGATGCTCCATGGGTAACGGAGAGCGGTAAACAGACAATGAAATAGAAAGATGGAGACTAGTGTGGTGGTGGTGGTGGTGGTGGTGGTGTGCGGAGTGGGAGAGCCAGGGTTGAACGGCGGCAAGAGTCATTGCTCGAAGATCCAATAGCTACTTTCGGCTGGACGAGAGAGGTTCAATTCAGGGGAGAGAGAGAGAGAGAGAGAGAGAGAGAGAGAGAGAGCGACAACGGGGGGGGAAAAAAAGAGACTCAGAGACCGAAAAAAATGCCAAAGACAATTCTTACAGGATAATGCACAGTAAATCACGGCCGTAAATGTGCTCCAGTGCACCCCCGACGCTGGTTTAAGGTTTCGAGTGAGAACGAAAAAGGGCGGAAAATAAAAAAAATAGTCAGTCAAGGTAGACTACAACCTCAGAGAGGTCATGACACTAGACTAGTCTTCTTTTTTTTTTTATCCTTTCATTGCTCATTGTTAGTGGGTATGATGACTCACTCAGAGAGCTATGGATAGCCAATCCTCGGCTGTTGCAACGCCGGTGTAACTATCTTGGTGATGGGGTGCTGCTCAGCGGTGTGCGGTGGGCGAAGGCAGGGCCGACCGCACGACTCAATCACGGGATCGATCAGAGGATCAACCGACTCTGACGGAAGCCCTCGTGTGTGTTTTATCGGGGCGGTGATCTGTGGATGAACTGCTTTATTTTCCTATTATTAATCGACGACCTTTGCTCCCCCCTCCCCCCGTTCCACGACAACGCCTGGCCCCCGGGGGATGGCGGGATGGGGGGGGATTGGGGTCTTATTGGGATTGATTTCCAGTAAAACGTGCGCTACGGACCGCCTCGGAGATACTTCCGTCCGAACTGAGGCCGAGCGCTATCCTCCCTCTACGCAGCGGCCGTTTGAGCCAACGTAAATGGTCATCCGAGGCGAACTCCGTGACCGGGGACAAACGTGTCAAACCGATAGATGGAAAGAATATCGGTGATTAAATGGCGGTTCGGGTTGAAAAGAGGTCAATAGTAACACGGCTCTACCGAGGGAGCGTTCTGTGATAGAGTGGTTGTAGGGCCAGGACGGCACCATGTCCCTGTCCATCAAAAAGCCCTGGGGGGGCTTTCAGTCATTCCCGGGGAGGACCCTCTATGGAAGAGCTCCCTCTGTTGGTGAAACGGGTCGTAGCACAGAGAGTCCCCGGAACTCTGCGGCTCAAAGTGATGACAGAGGGGAAAATATCGTTCCTCATTACAGGGTTCCCCCTCCATACCGTCGGAAGGCAGGAGGCAATTACCTAAATGCCACCGTGGACTTTCTTGGGATTATCTATGCAATAATAAGACATCCAAAACAAATAAGCAAACGGACCCAAAGCAAGATGTCACATTGCAACGTTATTACGTGAAGGTCACTTTTTCAGCTGAGCCCTGTGCTAGATTTGTGTAATTTATGAACAGACCTTTCCACTATGAGGCGTCACGGCCAAACCCCTTGCCAAGCCCTGCAGCCCGGACGGACTTGAGATCAAGCGATAATGCAATATTTACACGTCCACAAGGGATCAGAGGGGCGTGGGGGGGGGGGGGGGGGGGGAGGCTTAGGCTGATGGATGGAAGCCATTGCGGCCCCCGCCTCCTGCCTCCCCCTCCCCCACTCACCCAACCAGCAACTGCGTCGCCACATGCTGATCAGTGCCGGGGATATTAGTTATTGCTGGGGCCGTGCATTAGCATTAGCATTAGCAGGGCACTGCTGTGCACTGGAGTCGGTTAGCTATTCCGGCCATCAATCAGCCTGGTGTAGTGCCCATATATGGGCGCGTTCCTTTTTCTTCCTCTGCCGCTACACTAGCTAACTTTCTCTCTCTAGGAGGGTGAGAGGGGAGGGGGGCCACGGTCCCATCAGATACAGATTTCTTCATAAATCCATAATGAATGGTGTCCATAGTGAGAGTGTGTCGTACACAGTTCACAGCCCCTCCTCAATCTATCACACTTAAATATGAACAGATACACATACATACACACACACATACACAAACAAACACACGGGGTATTTATTTGGAAAAATGAAAGAGAGAAACCTGGAAGATAAATGTTACTGCTGAAAGTAAAGTAGATTATGGCTAAATAACCAGCAAGGCTTTTAAGGGATACCATTATACTTGTTTGAATAACCCCGAGTATGAGTGTGTGCGAGTGCATATGTTTGTGGTGTATGTGCATGTGCATGTGTGTGTGTATGTGTGGTGTATGTGTGGTGTATGTGGTGTGTGTGTGTGCGCGGGTGTATCTGGTGTGCCTGTGGTGTGGGTATGGTGTGTGTGTGTGTGGGGGTGGACCAAAGGGGGGAAGTGAGTAGGGAAAGCTCTTGGCATCTGGACTGCTGCTCAGTTCCTCCTTAGCCACCAGTAAGAGCCAACATTGGCATGTGCATGCAGACACACACACGTACATAGGCACACTCCCAGCCAGCGAGCTACCCACCCACTCACACACACACACACACACACACACACACAGTTGTGGTTAGGTCACGAGGGATGAGTGTGAATAGGTGGGTAGTTCAGGACCAGATGTCCTCTCAGCAAGGACATGACCGCGTACAGAAACCCCTGGATCCCCATCCTGCTCACCCCCCCCCCCCCCTCCTCACACCCCCCCTCCCTCCATTACAACCAAGACGCAGGCCCATGGCAGCTGTTTCCACGGCAATGCTTCACCATGCCTGGCAAGGTCATTAGCCCCGTACATCTGACAGAATGGAACTCTGTGTTTTGATTTGACTTTTGTGATTCCTCTCTCTCTCTCTCTTTGGTGATCTCTCTCTCTTGCTCTCGTTCCCTCACCATGTTCCCTTAAGAGCGTGGATATAATGTATTATGCATATGGATACATGTTTGATGTGGATGCCTATATATGTGTGTGAGTGTGTGTGTGTGTGGGGGGGGGTTCGTCTTCGAGTATGCGAGTTGCACGCAGTGAAGCACGCGGTAAATCAAATCACCAACTAACAAACTAATAAACAAACTAACCGACTCACCTACCAAAAAGACCAACTATCCAATGCAGAAAAAAGCACCACATAGCAATAAACTAAAGTTTAACTGGGGGTTAAGAAAAATACTAAGAAAGCAGGCATGTCAGGAGAGGTTTAGCATAGACCGGGGCAGGGATCATAAGAGTTTCAGGTTTGACTGCGAGTTAACGAGAGTGCAAGGGAGGCGTTACAAAGTACCCGGGGAAGAGGAAGAAGTACAAAGGGGTTTATGATGAAGAGCAGTGCAATGTTGTTGACCCCCAGGTCCTGGTTAAAGTTGTGAGTTGCACGTTACGCATTTCGTTTGTAGTCTGTGTGTGTGTGCGAGCGCCGGAGGCCTAGTATCTGATTAGATTACTGGAACCCCCTGGAATACACAGTTATTGCCAATGTCGGGGCCCACGTGTTTCTGAGAGTCTGTGTACGTGCGCTCACATTATGCGAAAGTGCGCACGTGTGTGTGTGTGTGTGTGCTTGTGAACGTGTACAATTAAAGTAAGTGCCGATCAAAAGGCGTCAAGTATATTTGCATTCATCCAGGGAATTTTTTCTTATTATTTTTACATAATTGACTGCCTCATGGTATACACACATAAGGTATTCTCCATGCTGGATACTGTTTATGTATAACTTTATTGCAGAAATTAAATTAAAGTCAAAGGATGAAAGAAACAGCAGGTTCATATACAGGAAATGCTCAGCAGCCCTGCTGAGTGTGGGTTTACAGGAAAACAGTAGGCAGCCATAACCCATTATGCTCACCTGGTTTTGCCTGTCTTTTATCCAATGATACTTGGAGAGAATTCAGATATGTGTCATTGAGGAACAGCTGGAGAGTTATGGAGGCATATTGGTGCTTTTTTGTAAAGTGCCAAAATTTCAAAACAAAATGTATTATTCTGAAAGCAAAAGTGAGTGATTATATAATGGAGATCAAAACTTAGTTCATTCCGATCAAAAATATTTATAATTCAAACAGGTGTAATTGCTTTAAAAGTCTAATGCTTTGCTCTTCAGCAGAAAAGGTAGAAGGGTTATAGCATGCCAAAACAATTTGTTGCAATAAAATATCAGATAACTGAGATTAAACTAAATCCATTCCAACTGCAACTCATTTAATTTCATACAAAAACAGAATAGCTTTCAAGGTTTTTGAGAATACACTTTTTTTTAATGCTGTGGGAGTGTGTGTGGGTGATGGCTGGTTTAAGCCGCCTCACCTTGCCTGAGAGGATGGGTGAGGCTGCACACCTGTTGCATATTGAGTAATCAGTGTGAACAGGTTAATCCAGCCATCTCCAAAACAATCAGGAAGAGTTCTCCTAAATGTATCATCACAGTGTTTCCCACAGACCAGTGCCGTGTTCCAATACCCGTACTTCCATGAGTATACTTAAAGGAAGTACACTATCTGCACTATCCGTACTCACTTGAGTACGGTAATTTTTCAGATGTGAGTGCTGTTCCAAATCGAGTACTCCGTGGTGCACTTACCGGAAATTACGATCACGACTGCCGCCGCGGCTCCTCCCCCGCAATAAACATCCCGCTTTGAACGGTGAACTCTTTACGCCTAGCAGCTATAAAAAGCTATAGAAACTATAAAAACTACAAAATGACTCTATTAATGCAGGCTATGTGGAAAATGCGCCGACTTTGGCTCAGCCTGGCTCCGCCTCTTCCGCTACGTAGCTAAGATGGCTGCCGTTGAGTACGGAGAGTGTCCTTCGATCCACACTTCACGATTAGCCCATTTTGAGTACGGCATCCGGGTCCTTGAAGTATACTTCTTTTCGCCGGATCTGAATTGGAACGTACTGCGTACTCAAATTTTGAGTACGCAGTACGGACAGTACGGGTATTGGAACACGGCCCAGGTAGCAATGTGTGGCGCACCTCTGGCATGGGGGGGGGGGGGGGGGGGGGGGGTAGGATGTGGAGTCTTAAGGGGGGGGTTCACGTTTGCTCATTCGCCTAATCGAGCAATCGCGCACAAAATACATTTCAAAGTGGATCGGCCCACTTCCCGATCTCCAGTCCCTGCTGCAGAGCGAATTCAAATAGTCGGCACAACGGGCTGGGGTCTAACACCGTCATTTATATATAACTATTTATATTTAACTATAACCGCATTTCACAGTAATCGCAAATATCCCGCTGCTTCGGGTTTTCCTTTGCAGGCGCGTTGAGGGGAGGCGCGGGCGAATCCGCTGTCAGTGCGTGTGCAGTGTATCAGTGATACGCAGGTTCATCCAATGAGTGGTAGTGTACCCGCGCACCATTGGCATGTATGCACGCTTGTCTCTGTGTGCGTGTGCGTGTGTGAACGAGAATGAGAGGGAGAAAGAGTACTATGCAGAGTTTAATGAACGTAACGATATTTATATTTATATTTTTATCATTATCAACAATGTGCATTGTTCCATAAACTTATGACCCTTATTTTGAACGCTTGCTCTCATTGTTCTTGTTATGAATAGGCATTCAGTGTACCAAATAAAAGTAACAAACAACCCAAGTGATAAAGTATCAAATAACAACGCCATGAGCTGGATGTGATCGATCCAATATCATCTCTGTAGAGTTGGGGAAGATAAGCTTGCTCGACTTCCACTGGTCAACAAAGAATTACTTATTCACGTCAATACTCATCTTGGTTTAGTTTTGCTAAAAGTTACCACAACCTGTCTTTGGCGTTTTATGGATGCGTGGCATGTGGGGCTGTTTGGCACGGTGGCATTTTAAACTCGTAATGCCCAACAGTCACTGGTGCCATAACAATGTTGAATGATCAATCGCATCCAGCTCATGCGGTTATTTTTCATATGCATTATTGGTGTTGTAGAGGTTTTCACATAATAAAAACAACTCCATACACTCCCCTACTCCTGCTCCATAAATAAGAAAAGCATTAGGGCAACGATAGACTTCCATGGCCAAACATATCATTCTTAGGTGTTCATGAATTGTTCATTATAGATAGCCCTTCTTGGGGCTATCTATAATCGACTCATAACATTATATTTTGATATGTAAGGAGACATTATTTTAGATCATTACTTGGGTTGGGCTTAACTTTAATGTGGTACTCCGCAAGACATGACTATTAAATAACAGGGAGACTAAACAGCTGGCACGTTTGTGGAATTTGAAAAACGTGCTGACGTGAACTCCACAAATATGGCTGATTCGGGTAATTGCGATCTGGAATAGGGTCAAAAGTGCAAGGGTCAAAGGTTCAAAGGTAAGAGGCAGAATTCACAACCCAAATGTTTGACTTTGCAACCGAAAACATTCCCTTTGCAAGCGCACAAAAAATGTAACCAATATCAAACCCAAGACATGCTAACCAAACTTTCATTTTACTCCAAACACATTTGAACTATTTACTGTTTTTGTTTGAAATATAAATATTATTAATTGTAATGCATATCGTTTTGATCTCGACTATGTCATATTTTAATGCAACATACTTTTTGGCCTCTCAGAATCATTGCTTTATTTGTAATGTAAAAGGTTTTGTTCTCAACAAAATACACAAATATTACGCTCAAAGGGCAAACCAGAAAGCCTGTCAAAAGTGGGGAAAAGCAGCCGAAATGAAAGGTGATTTTTCGGTCAAATGCATCTATTTTTCTCTTCAGAATGGAATACATAGTTTTGATGTCAATCATATAATGTATATTACTTCATTTAAAAAAAACGTATAAGCATCTGTGATGCAATGCAGAGGTTTTGCACTCGACACAAAGACACCAATCCACCTCCATCGGAGGTTAGGGGTCGTATTGCTCACCAATGCCTACAGGTAGATCCAGAATTAGATCATCATTGTTTGTGTAACAGATCTGCTCAAGATGACATAGAATGAAAAAAATAAATGCAAGCGCAATAAAATAGAGGATAAATGTAACCGTATATCATAGAAGAATGTGTATGTGTACAAACAATGTGTATGTTTATATTGAGATACAGACAGACAGACAGACAGACAGACAGACAGACAGACAGACAGACAGACAGACAGACAGACAGACAGACAGACAGACAGACAGACAGACGCTGCGGACATTGTGGACGGAGCCCTGCCCCTGTCTGCAGTGTGGGGAGGGTGCGGCGGTCTTACGTTGAGCAGAGGCGACAGCTCCACCACCACCATGGGCTCGCTGGGCTGGGGCTCTGGACGCACCGTCACCGCCAGGATCTTGGAGTTGATCATCGCAGGGGGGCTGTAGAGCCAAGCACAAACACACAGACACACCAGAAGAGACACATCAGAGACAGAGAGAGAGACAGCAAAGGACACACACACACACACACACACACACACACACACACACACACACACACACACACACACACACACACACACACACACACACACACACACACACACACACACACACACACACACACACACACAATCAGAAGATACACATACCCACACATAAGAGAGAGACAGCAGGAGAAGAACAACCACCACTTAGACGCGCACACACACACACACACACACACACACACACACACACGAAGAGACACAAACACACATAAGAGAGCGCAATAGACACACAATCACCAGACACACACACACACACATACACACAAACACACAATCTTCAGAGAGTGAACAAAAGAGATGGACACAGCAATGTGAGTGTTTTCTGGTTAAGTGTAATGCTCCTATTCCTGTTTAATTGGAGTTTGATGGCGCGCCAGCCGCCCTATGCAGCTGAGTGAAGTAAGACATGGGGATGCTAGTGGGTACGGAGCACACAGAGAGTGCTCCGGAATCCACTCTGCATGCGGTGCTTCGGAGCTCACCGGTTCACACACACGGATACATACAGTACATACACACACACCCACAAGGAAAGCGAGAGTGAAACCGAGCTCAATGTGTGAAGAAGACAGTGGACTAAAATAATATTTTTTCAAAGGAAATATTGGAAATATTTGAATGGATATGATCACATTGCAAGAATGGTATAGATCAGTCTATACCATAGATATATAATAAAAAAAAATCCCTGCAGCACCAGTTGGTTCATCCACCCATTGCATATTCATTGATCAATCATTTGCTTAATTAATTGATTCACCCATCCATTCTGACATTCATTCCACCATTCGATCAATTAATTTAGTCATGCATGTCATTCATCCATAATCTCTTCATTAACCCGTTCATCTCTGTGTTACCCATTGAGTAACTCATCCTTCTCTCCATTTATTAAATTGTTTGTCCATCTATTCAGTCTTCCATCCATCCTCTGTCTGCTGGATGAGTTAATGTCTGTCAATATGTGTACATTCTTCCTCCTTCAGTAGATTGTACAATATTCGCTATAATATATGCGGTGGATGTGGTTCTCATGGTATGTATGTTCATGTGTTGCTTCAGGCTCATACGTTATAAGATTCGCCTCGTCTTCAGCATTTCAGTGCCCAAATTAATCCTATGCTGTGTTCCTGACAATAAAATTGTCAATACAACTGTCCATCAATCAATCTATCTATTCATTCTTTCTTTAATCAATCCCATCCTATATTCAGCTATCAATTGAACTAAAAATATATATTGCAGGTTGTGTAAGCCCTTTAATTCTGGAAAAACGGTATTCAACTGTAATATTAAATGTATATAATATAATATTATATAGATATATTAATACTTAATATTCACTTAATATAAACACATACATCTCTTGTTTCTCCTTTTTGTTGGGAAGAAAAAAAAAGTTTTGTCTAGATTTCCCCTGAATAACACACATTTAGTGTATCTGTATGTGTGTGCTGGTGCATGTGCATGGTGGTGTGTGTGTGTGTTTACGAAGAAGCTGCGCTTTAATCTGACACCAGAGCAGACAGGGAAATGGCACCTCAGACTGCCAGTGAGAAATAACATGGAGGAGGAGGAGGAGGAGGGGAAGACGGAGGAGGAAGAGGAGGAGGAGGGGAAGACAGAAGAGGAGGAGGAAGAGGAGGAGGAGGGGAAGACAGAGGAGGAGGAAGAGGAGGAGGGGAAGACAGAGGAGGAGGAGGAGGAGGAGGAGGAGGAGGGGAAGACAGAAGAGGAGGAGGGAGAGGAGGAGTAGACAGAGGAGGAGGAGCAGGAGGAGGGGAAGACGGAGGAGGAGAAGTTGGAGGAAGAGGAGCAGGTGAGTTGTCAAAGCGAGAAATGAAGGGAATGAAGGCAGAAAGACAGACTAGAGGAGGAGAAGGATAACACAAAGGGAAATGCCAGAAAATAGACAGAGCTGAGGGAAATGGTGAAGGGATGGTTGTCATTGGGGGCAGTATTCAATGAGAAAGGGGGAAGCAGAAAGTAAATAATGGAATACACGCCAATCACGCACCTGCAAGACCCACACTCACTCGCACGATCACGCACGATTGCACAAGCCGGCGCACTTACTTTGGTGCAGGCAAGATGGATCCCAACGTCCTGTATAGGATGGCTCCGATCACATAGTACATCGTCCCTTCAGTCTCGGTCTCTGTTTCTGTAACAGACAGACAAAGAGACAAATATAATCATTAAACACCATCGATCCAATCAAATCACCATACGATCTGATTTTGACCAAAGGAATGAGTCAGATAGGATTAATCTTTACATCCCTATGCATTAAGATCATAATACCATTTCAATCTTACTAAGACAATACATCCTATTGTATAGCTTGGCCAGTTGGCCAAGAAAATACGATTGTAATAAAAACACATGTCTAATGGGCGTCTGCATAGTCTTTGGTTCCAAAAAAGAAAAACAGAAATCCTTGGCAACATTGTGCCCCCAGGGGAGAGATGATCACAGAACTCCTCCTTCCCTCTTCACACATCGTTCCCTTTAAGGTCAATACAAAGCTATAAAAAAAAAATGTCTGGAGAGAGAAGAGATAGAGAAAGAGAAAGAGAAAGAGCGAGCGAGCGAGAGCGAGAGCTAGAGCGAGAGAGAGAGGGAGAGAGAGAGAGAGTATGAGCTGGCAGCACCCAAAACTGGGTGACTCATCTTTTAAAATGAGTCTCCTGGCTGACGGAGCAATACACGGACACAGTGACAACAAAGCAGAGTGAGGGAGAGAAGAGGGAGAGACACAGATTGATGAGGGAAAGAATAGGAGTGACTTCTGTAGGAATGTGGAAGGAGAAAGAATGATGTGCTCTGGGAAATCCAGTCGGTGTGATGGACCTTAATTGGAAGCGCAATCTGCAGAAGCAAGCGGATGGAAAAGAGCCAACGCATCCTGTGTTAAATAGTTAAGCCTTTTGTGTGTGTGTGTGTATGTCTGTGTGATTGTGTGTGGGAGGGGAGAGGGAACGTTTGTGCCTGTGTGTTAATTTGAACTTGTTGAGCGGGTAATGTAAAAATGACAAAATACATTCAGACATTTAATTCAAACCGCATCTGTTTCTACTTTCCGAACGATTAATTCATATTTCGTTTGAGATAAACATCAACACAACAATGACACTCCTATTTCTAGCGCTAAGTGACTCGATGTGTGACACGGATTTAAACTTAGAACAGTTTCCTGTATACATTAAATATATACTGAGGTGACACCTCATATACAGCAGGTTATTTGGGTAAGTGCTTTAATTTGAGTAATGATAACAAATCGAGTGAATACTTAAATGTACCAAATTACACTTAATTTGGTACCAAATTACACTTAATTTGGTACATTTGGGCTTGTTAATCCAATTTTTTTTTTCAAGATTGCAATTACTGTACGATATGATGTCTCCACTGGTGTTTCTCTTTTCTGCTAATGCAAACAAATTATAAGATTCAATGCTGGAACATGTAAACCAGATCACAGCAGGATGTCTGCTAATTTATAATCAAGCTAATTAGTTCTAAGTTTTGTGGGTAAAAAATAAGGTTGTCTGTTTTTTTTATGCAAATCGTCATATAATAAATATTTCACAATGCACATTTTGCCTCTGCTTTGCCGAATATGTATGCCATCTTAGATTTATTGAAGTCTTCTTTCTCTCTTCTCTTCTTCTACATTTCCTGTTTACAATTTTATTAATTCACTGTCACAAAAATGTCGGGGCTGCGATTGTTAAGGTTAAATAGAGGGGAAAGTAGGAATTAGCTGACTTATGTTTGGTTTCCAACGTAGCCACACAGAGCTGGAGATGCATGATTTATATTCAAACGTCATATTCAGTTTAAAAAGCTGTCTCGACTGATTCTAGGTCCCGCCTCAAAGCCAAACATTATGCAGATATTGTTGTGTCTGTGTGTAAGCCAACAACTCTGTACGGGAGCATTTGTGTGAATGCTTGCCATTGTGTGTGTATGCCTGCCTGTGTGTGTGCACGTGCGTGCGTGCATGTGTGTATTGAAGGGATTGGTTTCAGTAAGTTCATGCGATACACACAGGAGAAAAAAGAAAATGTGTCACTTAAAGAATGAGTTGAGCGTTCCTAGTGCCCGCCTGCCGAAGCAAGGCCCGACCCTATCAAACAAGCGGTTGTGTGCGCTTGTGTCTTTGTGTGAGTGTGTGTTTGTGTATGTGTGTGTGTGTGTGTGTGTGTATGTATGTGTGCACGTAAACGTGTGTGTTTGTGCGTGTGTGAATGTGTGTGTGCACATAAATGTGCGGGTGTGTGTGTGGCTGAACCTAAATATGGCTCAGTTTTAAGCTGCAGGTTTAAGCTGTCCATCTGAGATTGGTTTTCATTACATGTTAAATGAACCAGACGAGCGTAGAGCAATCAGCTAAAGGCCAGCACACTGCCTGTAGCAGAGAGAGAGGTCAATATCTCCCTGTGCGCACACACTGTTGCCATCCATGAACACACTGTTTGTTTGTGTGTCATATGTTAGCTTATAGTCAGTATGTTTTAGTAGAGAGAGCAAGAGCGTGCGCGCGAGAGAGAGAGAGAGAGAGAGCGAGAGAGAGCGAGAGAGAGCGAGCGAGAGAGGGCGAGCGAGAGAGGGCGAGAGAGCGAGAGCGAG
>NC_082403.1:11300813-11305813 GCF_031168955.1 Gadus macrocephalus
AGAGAGAGAGAGAGAGAGAGAGAGAGAGAGAGAGAACGAGCAAGAAAGAAGAAAGCTTCGGAGACAACTAGCAAGTAGTGAAAGATGAAAGGAGAGCTTAACTCATATCCAGAGCAAAAAAATACCTGAGAAAAGTCATTAGTCCAAGTGCTTCAAAGCACAACAATATCCATTAACCTTGATTAAGATATCAATAGAAAAGGGTGAATAAAAGATGGCGGTAATGCTTTTGTAGTCTTGCGCTAGCACATTTGTCATAGTTTATAAATAGAACGTCTTTTGTAAGCTGAAGCTACAGCAAATGGCAGGTTTCTATGGATTTACAGCTGACTGGCCTGTCAGTGGATGCAGACAAGCGTGTTTGACTGAGAATATGTAAATCTGGTTTCCGAATAGTGGCAGACGTGGACACTCAATTTTTACAGCGCACTTTATAAAATAATGGTCTATTTTTTTTACTTCATCTCTGTCTTTTCATACAGCGATAGCTAGCTCACTCAACAGTGACTATATGTCACATACTTTGAGTTATATCTCAAACCTTGACGTTTGGGGGGAAATATTGACACTAAAGCTAGAATAATGATGCAAAAGAAACCAACTTGGGAACCTTTTTTTCTTCTTCTTAGTGATGCACAATCTTTATATCTGGAACTCTGTGTCTTGAGCGTCAAATTGGGATTGAGAGTGTGTGTTTACACGGAATCTACAATTTGTATTTGCTAGAAAAACATAAGTCCTGGCAACCAAAATGGCCGCCCACTATTAAGCATTCACACAAAATAAAAAGACATGAGCTACCAGTGGCGTTAGTTGGACATTTGTTGTAGACCGTTTCTCCAGCCGAAGCTCTCTTCCACATCATGGAGAGGAGGGTCTCATCCTTGCAGATCTCGTGAGGCGCTGGGGGAAAAAAGGCCGGAAGAGAAGAAAGAAAAAAAGAGAATATGAAAAATGTCACGGTCACGTTCAAAGGGGCCGTACGCTACGCACGGGTCGAACTGAACTCAGGATGCATCTCAACACAAACACACCGGGATGGATAGAGAGATAGATGGAGAAGGAGAGGGGGAGGGAGAGGCAGGGAGGGAGCTTCCGAGGGAACAGAAAGAACAGGGAAACACAATTGAAATGAACAGTCCCTCTCTGCGGCTCCCAATCCTATTCTGAGAACATTGTTCAGCGGTCTGTCACTGCCTCAATACAGTATCTCATTCCCCTGCGCGCGCTCTCTCTCTCTCTCTCTCTCTCTCTCTCTCTCTCTCTCTCTCTCTCTCTCTCTCTCTCTCTCTCTCTCTCTCTCTCTCTCTCTCTCTCTCTCTCTCTCTCTCTCTCTCTCTCTCTCCCCATCTCTTTCCTAAGTCTGATGAAAGTGTGGCCGTGTGAGAGATGTGAAGCGGCTCTGGTGGGGAAGGTGCATGGCAGGAGGGTGAGGGCCAGGGGGGGGGGCAGGGATTGAGAGGGAGGCAGAAGGAGAGAGTGAGAGGGAGATCGAGAGAGGGACAAAGAGTTTAAGAGGCAGTGACAGAAACAGAGCGAGGATCTTTTTTAATCGGAATACGATGTTCCCTTTAGAGGGCGACAGATGGATGGCGGTGTTCTCTTATAGGACGCGGGGCCTGGCGTCGCGACTTAGAAACTGGGATGAGGTGTAAAGCCAAGGGAGTCTACCCATTTCTTTCTCTCTCTCTCTCCTTCTTTCTCCCTCTCTCTCTCTCGTTGCTTACATGTCTTTATTTGTTCCTGTTGGCAAACTGCTACACAGAGGGGGATAAAGGCCGCATAGTGTATGCAGAAGAGGAGCCACACTTGCATATTCAAACAAACTCATGCAAATATATGTTCACACACACACACACACACACACACCCACATACACACAAATGTGAATACACGCACCCACACCCAGTGTATCAGGCATATGCAAGCAAAAAGTCATCCAACATAAACACAAATAAGCACACAAGCACGTACAGAAGAGGTACTTATGCACACACACACACCTACACCCACAAACGCGCACAAGCACACAAACCTACGCCTACGCCGATGGACACACACACACAGGGCTCCAGTCAGGGGCGTGCTTATTAAAATACACTGTGTGTACTGCAGTGGCTGACAAATCGCACAGAGGAGACCTTTGAACAAACTAGACTCAACCAGGGAGGGAGACACAGGCAGGGAAAACTCAGAGCGAGGGAATGAGGAGAGGAGGCAAGGAGTGAAGGAGGGAAGGAAAGAAATGAAGGAAAGGACGAAAGGGAAGAGATAAAGGAAGACAGACGGAGAGACGAGAAGCAATAACAGGAAATAAAACAGACAAAAAACATCTATACAAGTCATACAGAGGTAGGGCTGAGGCAATGTAGAAGATTGTGTATGAGAAGTGACAGACAAACAAACAAACAGACGGGATGGAGAAAAATGGGATTTTCCATCTGACACTTGGCACCACCAGAAACCACGGGGAAGAAATATAGCAATTTCTGACAATCTTGCATATTGTGTGCATATTTACACACACAAAGGGACAAACACACACACACAGGCACACACAAATACACAAAATGATACACATTCACGCGGAAAGTCACACACATACCCGCACATGGGATTATGATCTTATGCAAGGAAATAACTCCAGCAACACATGCAGATTCACAGATCCAACCCTAGATTGGGACATCCAGAAAGAGGCCGCCACACACAATGTAGAACTCGGGCTGAATGTTAATTCATTACGGGATAAGTGGAGTGGGACAGTTCACACACACACAATGCAGCCCTCTCCCCTCTCGCTGCACTCACAAGATTAATATACTGCATACGTAGACACACACACCCACACACACACACACAGAGGAAAAACTCAGTCACATATAAAGACAGATAAGGACTACTTGGTCTGCAACAATACCATGAAAGAGAAGAAGCTGAGCTTACAAATCCACAGCTATTCATATATATTTCTGTCACACACACACACACATATGATACACACACATACACCCTCCAACACCACCACAGCCACTCGGACTTGGTCCAGGCTATTACCATACAATACGTACCATTCCATCACACACACACACACACACACACACACACACACACACACACACACACACACACACACACACACACACACACACACACACACACACACACACACACACACACACACACTTGCAGTAACAATGGCGGCCACCGACCTGGGCACTTCTTGTCGTTGCAGGTGCGGACCTCTTCCCCGGACCCCTGGCAGGTGGAGCCCTGGACCTCCGCGCCCTCACACATCCTGAAGCGCCGCTGCCAGCCAGAGTCACATGTCTTGCTGCACAGACTCCAGTGGTTCCAGCTGGCCCAGTTACCACCGCCGCCTGTGTGTTGAAGCAAAGGAGTGATACAGACCCTGCGCGCGTGCGATGTGTGTGTGTGTGTGTGTGTGCGCGTGTCAGAGTGTGTGCATGTGTGAATGCGCGTGTCTGTGTGTGTATGTGCTTTAGGGAGGTCTGTGGCAAATGTGTGAGGATGTGGGTGAGTGAATGTGTGCACGTGTGTGCACGTGTGTGTTTGTATGCAAGTGTATATCTAGGTGTGAGTTTGTGCATGCGTGCATGTGTGAATGTGTGTGCAGACAGGCTCACACACACACACACACGCTAAGAAGTGCGCTAGTCGCATGGGGGGCACAACAGAACTGGCTTACAAAGCAAAACTGAGTTAGCGCTCTGCAGAGAGTGGTTATTAACTCCAGGAGTGCAAACTGTCGGCCCTGCGAAATATCTGAGGTGAAACATGCTCCAGATCTGCTTATTTGTGTGCCTCTTCTGTGTGAGGGGATTCAACTGCCAGTATATGTGATACGTGTGTGTGTGTGTGTGTGTATCCATGCAAGCCTGTGTATATGGGCTTGCTTGCCCATGCCCTGTATACATAACTACATGTGCAGATGAATATGCATTTGTATTTGGCCAAGGCATTTTGTATTTCAATATGCCTGCGCATATGAAAGTGCAAGGCAATGGGGTCGTGTCTGCGCATATGCAAGCACGTGCATATAATAGAGTACCAATATTCACAGTGTAATTATTTGTGTGCGTACATGCCTAGGTTAACGTGCATGTGTATGTACTGACGCGCCTCTGTGTGAATATTTGTGCGTGTCGTATGTGAATATGTGTGTTTGTGTGTGCGTGCCGGTGTCTGTGCGTGCATGCATGCGTGCGTGCGATTGCCCCGAAGCTCTTTGCCTATCGATCTATACGTGAACGCACACACACACACACAGACGCGCACACACGCACAAACACATGCGCACGCGTGGCCATGACCGGGTTCGCGCTTCACGTCGCCAGCCCCTTCGACCGGCCTGCCCCCATTGGGTGTCCCTGCGTCGGGGGGGGGGGGGGGTCCTCACCACTGCACGGGGGGTTGGTGCAGTCCCGGCTCTCCTGGTGCACCCCCTTGCACTCAGCCCAGCCGTGCACCGAGGCGCTGCACCGCCGCTGCCGCTGCTCCGTGCCCACGCTGCAGGTCACGCTGCAGGGGGACCAGGGGGCCCAGTCCAACCACTGGCCCTCCACTGGGAGACGGAGGGAGGTGGGGGGTGCAGGGAGGGGGAGGGGTGGGGAGAGAGGGGGGGGGGGGGGAAAGGAAAAATGCGAAGGAAGTGGGCGAAGAGAAGTATGGGGAGGGAGAGCGGGAGGGAGGGAGGGGAGAGAGAGAGAGAAAGAGAGAGAGAGAGAGAGAGAGAGAGAGAGAGAGAGAGAGAGAGAGAGAGAGAGAGAGAGAGAGAGAGAGAGAGAGAGAGAGAGAGAGAGAGAGAGAAAAAATGAGTGGGAGGGATTAGGCAAGAGAGAAAATTAAAAAAAGAGGAAATAAAGCAAGCAAGGAAAAAAAGGTTAATAAGAGTTGTCTGTTTATAACTTGGAGAAAAATGAGAGCAAGGTAACGCAAAGGCAAGTCAGCCTTTTACAATCAGCAGGAAAAAACCTAAT
>NC_082403.1:11310813-11361895 GCF_031168955.1 Gadus macrocephalus
ATGGACAGCTTGACATTTGAATTGATGCGGTTTGTCATGACAAAGGGGAATTCACACGGGATGTTTGGGCAACCATCCCCCCCCCCCCCCCCGCTGGGGAATGGTTTCGATCAGTGCAATGATTACTCTGGGGTCCAGAATAGAGCGGGAGACTCCAGTCACTTCAAACACTCGGAAATGGAACAGTAATTAGAGCATTAAGCGTGCTTCTCTAGTTTCTCTGACATTTTGCAATCGCTCTTTTAACTCTGAATTTCGGAAATAAATAGCCGAAAACAGTTGGTCACAAAATATGATAAATACGTGGGAGTTACGTGGGTTGCTATGAGGATATGTAATGTAGATCCTTGATCCTTGTTTTCGAAATTATCTTTTTGTCAACAATTCTGGAAACACAAAAAACAACGTTAACTTCACGGAAAGCAATTGCTTCTGGAGTGACAACAGAAAGACTGATAAGACCAACAAGACCGATAAGACGTAAACACAGTAGGATGGCACAAATCAGTCGACGGGGATTTTAACTGATTGTAATTGACGGTAAAGTACATAAACAGTCTGAGAAAGATCTGAAATTAGATACATTTTTGGATAGATGCATGCATCGTTTAAAATTCTGCCTACTATAACTACATACAACCACCTCTCCAGTGCCTTCTTGGGAAAATAGGAGCTGCCAGTGCATAAGCACAATCATTTAACCTCTGACCTCCCATCGCCTGGAGTTCCTACATTTATCAAAGCCAGACTGAGAGACCAGCCAAATTCAGCTGGGCTTATCACACGGACTGCATCTATGAATTTTCATTGAATGTGATATATTCTGCAGTCATGATGAAAGGCCACAGTAATTACCTTCAGCATCATCAACGAGTGTGCGTATATGTGTGTGCATAATAGATGTATGTTAATGGTATTATTAATATAATAAATATGCATATATTTAGATATATACTATAACGGCGATGTAGCAAATATTTGAAGACACAGGAATGAGGCCTATTGGGGTGTGAAGCCGTGCTACTATTTATCAAACAACACAATGCTGTACCGATGCATGTACAGTATGTATAATTAAAGGACTGAACTCAAGTGAGAATATCAATAAACTGTGATTAAATATGCATCAAAGTCTGCCAGACATGCAGGTTGTGAAAGAGGGGTCAGCAGCATTGAGCGAAATAACACTATTAATGAAAAAGTATTAATGATATTCATAGGTAAGCCATAGCCATGCAGAATCTGCTTGCTAACACCACACAACCCCTCCACCTCCCACTCTTGCCCTCCGTTCGCCGTGTATACATATGGGCAAGGACAAAACTGGGTAAACATGAAGGCAAAGATAACCATTATATCCAATTCCTGATTGCCGTAAGAACACATACCACAAAGTGCATAACAAAAACATAAACCCAGCCTCTGGTATGTAGACACATCCCCTAACAGAAGAATTGTGTAAAGGAAAGAATGGAAGAAACATACCAAAAGAAGGCAAAAAGAAAGTACAAAGAAAGAAGGAAAAAAAGAGAGACATGATGTATATGTGTGTTTGCCACGGTTTGTTCGAGTGCTCATTGGGTTCATGGCTGGCTTCCTGCATGCACTCAGGCTCTTTGGCTCCCATAAAGAGCAGCGATTGACTGCTCACTGACCTGGACGTACTCGTAATGCAGCAGTGTGTTGCAATGTATTACATCATGCACGTTTTGTTTGAAAATGTCACTGAATCTAGAACCCTTCAGCAGAACTTAGGCATCGACTCCACATAGCAATATTGCATAGGTTCACACTATTCCTTTTGGTTTTTCATTTCATTTCGTGGATATTAGTTCTTGGAAAAATGAGCAAATTTAATGTTCAGGTAATTACTGTTATTCTGATGGTCGCCCACTTATACACACACACAATCCCATTAACACATACACACAAACACACATAAATATGCGTGCAAGCATAAATCCTCCTTTACTGACAATAAACACATGAATGTGTTATTTTAACACTCTTTTCCAAACAAAGTAGCTGGTAAACCAAGAAAAATGCAAAATTTCTTCTTCTTCTGGGTAGATGTGTGAAGATATACCTCCTAAAGTTAATGTAGGATTGAGATTTTAAACAAATAGTTTACCATTGATTTAATGCGTCATCTTCAAGTTTTTACTTTTCTTATTTTTGTTGAAATGCCAAAGCGTTTGTTTCCTTGTACTCAGCTATCTGCATGTGTGTGTATTTATGTGTTTGTGTACGCCATCAATGTGTTTAATTAGTGTGTGTGATCAAGACCATGGATCGTTTCACCAAACCCTGGGAGGTGAACCCTGAACCGTGTGTGTAGATGTGTGGATCTTCATCCACGGTGTGGTTGAGCAGCGGCTGCAAGGATGTTCATGACCGAGAGAAGGTTAAGCTTCACCGCCACTTCTAGGTTAAGCTTCACCGCCACTTCATGAAGAACCTCGCGCATTATAACACTCATACACAACGACAGTACTACAAAAGTCTTATATAAGCCATGTGGATAATACGCCCCCCCTCCCTCTTCTTCCTAGTCCTCTCCGGCTAGGGGGGTATAGGTTAATAGGGGGTTCACTTACACTTTAAGTGAAAGTGTCCATCCTTACACGAACAGCCTCAATCGAGGAGCTAGAGTGCTTATTGACACAGTGTGTACGTGTGCATGCAGTTTTCTGCATGTGCTCCATTGTGCAGGCTTTTACCCATCAACCTCCCGCCCATCCCCGGCTTCCCATTGGCCCGGCCAACTTCCAGAGGTAAAGCAATTAATAAACCATAAGGCCCTTAAGACACTCATGCACAATCCACAATCCAAAAGTCAGCCATAAAAGTGCATTAAATTGCCCTCTGGTTTCACAAACAACACCCCCCCCCCCCCCCCCCCCCCCAGCACACACACACACACCACCAGAATACTTCGATTTTAGTAAACCCCCTCCCCCTCGTCAAACTCCCCATTCCCGTCGCGCCCGAAGAGCGATCATAAGACTCATGTGAAAAATAAAAGGGAATAGATGGAAATAATGAAAAGAACATGGCGGACCCACTGAAATCCCATCAAAGAGGAAGCTGAGGGTATTAATATCGACAGTGAATGGAAAATGAGGCACTTAGACATACAAATTGCATTGGACCATTAGCATAAAAACAAGATTAGCATACGAACCGACAGGGAGAAAAATATCCCCCTCCTATTTCCATACGCCCCCCCCCCCCCCCCCTCCCCTGCTGTCTCTGGTGGCTGTGGTGGACGTGTCGTGTAGGGGGGGGGGGGTTGGGAGGGGGGCGGGGAGGTGATGAGAGGCTTCAGTAAACAGTGACTGATTTCTCTCATGTGGGTGTTGGAGCACCCATGTGCCCAGCCATTAGGCCCAGTCAGACGTGTATTCCAGACACCACGAGGTGCTAAACACGGACACAGACCCACACGAGCGAAAAATACCAGATATGTGAAACACACGTATGTGCACGCAAACACACAGTCACGCACACAGACACACGCACAGCGAGCGTGTAACATAGAACTATCGACATGCTGCGGCAGATATCAATATAGATTTCTCCAACGCAGGATTGAATCATGAAACGCTGCTGGATGACTGAAGTAATTTTTCACAGCACGGCAGGAGGTCAACATCGGAACATCTTTCATTAAAGACCACGATGAATATTGCAGAATTCATTATCACACCGTTTGCAGTGAGGGAAGACTGGGATGGTTTCCTCCCAGTACATCTGTGAGTCAACAGTTAACTGAGGACAAAACAGACTGCAGAACGTCTAACAGACATTTATGTGCTAGACCAATAGCTGTTAACAATGGAGGTATCGGAATCGATAGCTTGTGGGATAGCTCTAGCCACAACATTGTAAGAGCTTTCTCTGTCCGTCTTTCTCTGACTCTCCTTTCTATTCTCCGTCTCAGAGGGTGAGCCGCTGGAGCTCTATGTGAGTTTATTTTATTTTCACGTTTATGCCTGTTGGTATTTGTTTGATCAAGTTCTGTTCATCCAATTCGTCCATAAAGGTCTATTCTCTTTAGAATCCAATTTTTAAACTTGGCCATATTGTACGTTTTGATGTGATTTCCGGGAACAGTCTGCGAGCAAATGTATACACAATCAAACAATCTGTCAATCGTTCTCTTGCGCAAGATATTCTCAAACAGTGTTTTCAATCTCAGGAACGCAAAATGTGGTTGCTTTACACAAAATGGTATCAAATAGAGCCCATCTATATTGGAGTTTATAACATTGAAAAATAGAGAAAACAAAAACAATTCTGTGAGAAGACCATCATGAATTAAGTATCCGAGCAAAGAGGGTTAATAACCTTAAAAGCCTCATATTTTTCTCTTTGCTAACAATACAGGTTTTTAAATAAAGGGATGTGAGTGGAAAACCTTGCAACCTACCCTGACAACAATCATGCATGGACCCCTTATGAGATGTTGACAAGACTTTGCAAAAAATGTCATTGGCCAAAATGGATAATTCTTCTGGCTTCAAAGGCCTTTTTATGAAATGCTGTCCTATGTCTCTAGATAGTTGCAGGATATTTTAATATAGCTTCATTCATTTGACAATACATGTAGGCTCCTTTGAATTGTGGCAGGGACAGCATATGGGCTACTGTTGTTCATACTTTGTAATGAACACAATGGAATTCACCTCCAAGTTTAGTTTTAGGTTTTGTTAACTTAATTGTAAGCGAAGCCCCTGTTTCAGCTCAATATCGAGCTGAAAGTTGAAATATCGACCTGAGAGTTTTAGGTAGGATTGTCATGGTTACAAGCAAAGGCAACTTTGTGATTGTTCCTCTTTTTTTTAAGCTAGTAACTTAACCCTCACTCAGACGCAGCCATCAACATCCAATGCTGCCCAAACAGCGCTCGGCACATCCACCCACCCCTCTTAATCGGTTTCCCTAACATAAGCCAACTCGGAATCCGTTGAATTGTGACATATCGCAAGTTTTGATGGCCAAATAAGCAGGTCCAATATGTTTTGCTGAGACAAATTAAATGAAATGTCACTAGCTATGCTTCCCACAAGTATGCTTTAGTTAGAGAGCTTGGACATGCAGACTTAAAGCAGAGGTTTGCCTTTAACACTTTGCCAATGCATTTGTCTTGTGCTACCAAGACTATCATTTAAGTTGAGAAAATCCATGTGTTGGACCTTTTCAACATTGATTTTCCTCTTTTGGATTGATAACGGAAAGTTTTTAAGTTGTTTGTTTGCGTATAGATATAAACATAATTGGGAAAAAAGGGGATTTTGGGTGGGTGGAAACCATGTTTTTGAGGCCAAAAACGAAATATCGTGTTGAGCCTGGTTTCTTTGGATGAAGACCAGGCATGGATACCCATAGTAGACGATCATTTCTTTTAAAATCCTGCAGCCTCATTTATGTGATCAATTTGGACTGCAAGATCCTTCCGGCAAAGCTGAATCCCTCCACTAAGTTCAAACAGTAATTACGGGGCCCTAATGAATTTGTTCGGGAGATCAATGGCTTATGCTGTAATATATTGGCTGGGAACAAAGTCATTATCAAGGAAAGCTAATCAGATTATTAGACTGTGCTCTATGTGTGTGAATAGAGGAATAGAGGAAGAGGTGTTTGGAGATAAACGGTGGCTATCTTTAATCTATGATAAAGGGTTTGATATTAGAGGTGTGGATGTTACATGGGCTTTCCTTTGTGGTTGAAACTACAATGTCATGAAAAATGGCTTCCCCCTTATTTCACCACAATATGTGTCTCACTCCCCTGCAATTCAGAGAATCAGCAATTTACATCTTTTCCAGATGCTACAATTGAATTATGAAAGCGTTGTGCAATCCTGCAATTATTCAAGTGGTCCCGCAAATGGCATGCAATGTTGCTGTGTGACAGAAATTGGACAGTAAGAAAGCTGATTAACACACATTACTCAGCACTTTTTTACTGTATGTGCAGTCTTTCAAAGTTTTCATTTTATTTGGTTTCATTGTTATTTGCGCTTGAGAGAGCAAAGTAGTCAACCTGGCCGCTTGTTATCTCCAGAAACATGAGGACTTTTTAGACTGCAGAAGGAGGTATTTTCACTCGTAAACCACATAATAGCCCACACAGAGTGCACCTGACCAATTGACCAAAATATGCATTATGAGCGAGAGCAGAAAAATATCACCCTACATACTAAACGCTACAGGCTAAATCCTTCATGCGAAAAGCTTAACGCTACACACTTAACTCTACACACTAAAGGCTACAAACTAAACGCTAAATGCTACAAGCTAAAAGGTACAAGCTTAATGCTAAATACTAACCGCTACACACTCACACAAATCAAACATTGCATGCTAAATGCTACAAGCTAAAAGCTAAATACTAACCACTGCATGCACACTAACACAAATAAAACATTACGGTAAACCCTACAATCTACAAACAGCCCCATGCAAAGCACCCTCCTCACCCGAGCCTGTACCTGAGCTGATGATCCCGGTGTCACCGGGACAGGCCACCGTGTTGTTGCACATGCGTGTCTCCCGGAGCGCGCCGCTGCACAGCGTCCCGTACGGGGAGGACACGCAGGAGCGGGTGCGCACCTGCCAGCCCTGGCCGCACGTCAACGAGCACACGCTCCACTGGGACCACTCCTCGGCCGCCGGGTCACCTGCTGGAGTGGGCGGGTGGTAGGGGGACATAAGGCCGGGGATCAGGTCAGAGTGACAATCTGTTGGATGGTGGGGGGGGGGGCTAGTCAGGTGGTTAAGCAACAGTCTGAGTCCAAAAGGGTTTTTATTGTGGAGTTGTCACTGTATTCTGTAGACGTCCTTTGATAGGTGCTTGATGCCTGTTAATGCTGGTCATTGACGAATGCAATGTGAGGTGATTTGGATTAAACGGGTCGGTTGAGTGTATAAACTGTTAAGAGAAGGGGTAGGTTCAAAGGTTTGATGAAAGGAAGGGATGAATAGAGCTTAAAAGGTCCTGGCAATTTGCGACATTTCATGCTTTATATATGAAAATACTATTCAAGGCATCTCTGTAAGCATCGGTGCACAGTATAAACCCTCTGTGTAGAGTCAATAATATCGACCAATCCTCTCATTTCACAATGTTAGGCAGACACAATAAACGGGCATGTCAGTTTGGCAGTATATTTGATTGAAAAATATTGCCAACAAACTCGTGACTGGTTTGTTTTATTATAAGAACAGACATCTTTGCCGTGTATGCTAAATAATAATTAATTGAGGTAGCATCAATTGATTAAAATACGACAAGTTGCTGGGTAGCATGAGGTATGAAAAACCAATATTTTGCAAAAAGACTCTTCTTATTGTTTATTTTATTTTTATTTTCAGCCCTCACTGACAAATGTTACTGGTTTGTTTCCTTTTAACCAGCAGCGTTGATCCAAGGCTTGAATAACTTCATTGTCAATGGTCAGTATGTTTTCTGAACAGTCTAGACACCGAACAGTGTCTTTTATGGGAGGGGATGGCCACAAAATGTTGGATTGGTGTAGACAGCTGAAAACACAATTGTCCTGATTCTTATGTTTTCTAATGGTACTTCACCTCACAATGTACAAATGTAGGAGAAATCCTGTTCATGTGAATGTAGATGGCAGGGACCTTTTAATATATGGATATCAATGTGCCCACTTAGTTTGGGAAGACAAAACTGTGCAAAAAAGACTCTTACAAATGTCTTAAGAAGTCACTAAGTCATTAAGCAATAATAAAAAACAAAGACTGTTAAACTTGGAATAGTATCGGAAAGGCTACAGAAATTTGGTTTGCATCCATACATTTTTTGGTTTCTTTTAAGGATCAAGCCTATTTACCCAAATACCCAGAGCAGTAGTATTAATAAACCATAATAGAATATTTATAAGGAGACTGATGACATTATTGCCTATTACACATTCTAAAAGAAATGTATTCAAATCTATGCAGAATTAGGGTTGCATGTGCAAGCCTACTACGCAGGCATTTATGCCTATAGGATTGAGGTTGATTTGAATATGGAATGGAAAACTAATACGATATGAAAGCCGTTATGGAAAAGGAGGGATTTTCTTTTCTTATAAAGGAACCAAATTATTCTGAGCCCA
The DNA here is from genome assembly GCF_031168955.1 of Gadus macrocephalus. Classification (NCBI taxonomy): domain Eukaryota; kingdom Metazoa; phylum Chordata; class Actinopteri; order Gadiformes; family Gadidae; genus Gadus; species Gadus macrocephalus. The sequence goes on from NC_082403.1 coordinate 11,318,948, forward strand.
GAATGATAATTCATGTTGTAAGCCATTCATGAGCAAGCAGTGCAAGTGAATATGTCTCGGTAAGTCTATCACTCTCTATGTGTGTGTGTGTGTGTGTATGTGCGTGCGTGTGTGTGTGTGTTTGTTGGTGCGTGCGCGTGTACGCGCACATGCATATTAGACAGGCAAAAGACAGCAACCGAGAATGTGCAAAAGACAAAGGGGGGAGGCTGTGTGGTATCGCTTGAAAAGTCGACAGATGTCTTGCGCAAGCTATCAGTTCCCAGAGAGGAAAGGGCCTGGGGGGGTGATGGTTATGGTGGTGGTGGGGGTGGTGGGGGTGGTGGTGGTGGTGGGTTTGGTGGTGATGGTGGGCGGAAGGCCAGGCGGGGATGGGCGCGGTGTATCGGGGGGGGGGGCGGGGGTTATACAGCGGACGCCACTGTTTAAAGATGTCACCCGTTGCCTTCTGCCTGTCTCCCCCGCTAATTGTTTATGAGGCCCGTGTCCTTGGACAGAGGCGTCGTCACATGGCGAAGGGAATGAAATTAATTGCATGTCGGTTAATCGCATTACATCTTCATTAACACGCAGTGAGTCAGGACTTAAGCTCGTCGTACGGGTGCCCGGAGGAGCCAAAGCAGGGAGGATGTTGGAGAGGAGAGGGGGGGGCGGGCATGAGAGAAGGAAAAAAAACGATGCATGAAAAAGTCATGGCATCACCAGGGGACTCCCCTTCAATCCCCTTCCCCACGCTTACCCCATTGGGATCCCCCCTTTCCCCCCCCCCCTTTTCACACACACACACACACACACACACACACACACACACACACACACACACACACACACACACACACACACACACACACACACACACACACACACACACACACACACACACAATTTGTGTGCGAGTGTCACACAAATGATGTGATGTGCAAGGTTGACAATAAAGCTTGCGTTCTTGCGCTGTGATGTGCAACGTGTGGCCAATATCTTCGGTAATAGTCTTTGTCTTTGAGGAATACAGCGCATACACAACAGTGTGATGTTTTATTAATACCTCTGATCCGCTCTGATCATATTATGAAAGGCTTCCTTTTAACTAGGGTTGCTATTGTCTATTCGAGTAAACGAGTACACACAACCCTAGTAATTTTTCCGACATCTTATAATTGCCTTTTATGTTAAGTTGTTATGTATTTCGGTCAGGTTTTGAAGCAGGGTATAGAATGAAATCGTCCAGAATAAAGCATTCCTCATTGCAAATTGGGGTTGACACTACAACAGGTTTGTTCGCCAACACATAGCGGCTGGAGTTCCCCCGCATTTGACGAGTTATACAATAATGAGCGCCCCCCCAAGAACGTCCCGACATCAAAACTGAACATAAAATTTATAGCAGCATAGCGCTACTGTGGTGGTGTATTCAAATAATCACATCTCAAGCCCTTTATGTCGTTTGAAAGTTGTTTTTATACAGCTAGTGTAGGCAATTTGGAGAAACCAGCCAGAGTAAGCTAGATTTTCAATGTATCCAACAGAAACAATCCCAGCCCTCCCTTCAGGCTACCCTCCAAAGCCACCCAAAATATATAAAACAAGCTTGCTAGCTTTAGCAATGGGTCAGCCAAGCCGTGTGGGTAGGCAGGCAGGCCATCCAAGAATTTTCCAATGATTGGATGGTCTAATACAGAACTGTGAACTGTCACAGATAGTTCTTTCTTTGTATTTGTTTTATTGATTGCCGCCTGTAAGTAAAGCCAATTTTAACAAATATAAAAAATTGCCTACCCTAACTTTGAGAAAGAAAGATATCGGGCTAACACTTTACAATAAGGGTACAATAATTAACAATGAATTAACATTAGTGAATAAAGCAATAATCATTCATTAACAATTGATTAACAGTTAATTAACATTAAACCGGGGTTAGGATTTACCCTAACCCTTACCATTCAATAAATAATGTATCAATTAAGAAGCCATTTTTAAATGATTACCAAACCATTATTTGACTGTTTATTGTTAGTTAATATTTATTAATTAATGGCTAATTAATTGTACACTTATTGTAAAGGGTTACCAATATTGGATATATGTTCACCCCCCTAATAACAGCGATATGACCGGTATGAGTCCCAGTGGGTTTAGCAGTGTTTATCTTCAGAATCGATAGGGCTTCTAAGCTTCATCTTTTTTATATTTTCTATCGCATGCTCAAAGTGGGTTTGATTTGCACCATGTATTCGATTAGTTTGTGGGTATTTCTCGCATCCTTACTTTCAACATATTGCACACTCCCTCATGTGAATAAACTTTACTGTTGTTTTACCTAATGATGGTGTGTAGAAATGCACACACTCACCTGTATGCATGTCTAACATGAAGACGCACACACACCCAATCACACATGTATACGCACCAGCACACAGACACACATCCACACACCACTCCACTCACCTGTCTGTGCCTGAAACACACCTGGCTGGTCTGCAGATCGTGGTCTCTGGGTCTTTACCTTCAGGTCGTCCTCATACGGGTCTTCAAGCGACAAGCAGCAGAGAGAGAGAGAGAGAGAGAGAGAGAGAGAGAGAGCGAGAGCGAGAGCAAGAGAGATATAGAGAGAGAGAGAGAGAGCAAAAGCAAGAGAGAGTGGGAGCAAGAGAGATAGAGAGAGAGATGATGCATCTGATTAATTTGTTATGTTAAACTGGAACATATAGGACTCTGAGGAGGACCCTGAGGAAGAAATCAGCAAACAGGCACAAAACTGGCATATTAAAAAATATCAGACGTCAACAGTAATCTTATACCGATTTGTAAGCCACAAGGTGAAACTATGTCCGGGCAAATCTGGAGAAAAATGCAAAGATAAAGGAGAGTCTTGCCTTCGTTAAAAAGATACAAATCCTTGTTATCGACGCTGAGGGAATCAAGATTAAAGAGAGAGACAACTTCACAGAAACATGCAGAAATAATTCTAGGACATTTGATTTAAACAGGCATTAACTCACAGTGCACACAGAGGGGAGCGGCCTGTGTATTTGCAATCTCTGGAGCAAAATGTTGGGTTTTCACCAGATGAAGACTTCACCATTCCCTATAGGCTTGGCGAAATGGTAATTAATTCAGTTTACGTATTATATTTGTGTACTACCTGCCCATGGGACTTTCCCTGGCAGTCACATTTGCGAAAAGAAAACGGGCTACTCTGTGTAGATACCACATCAGATTCCAGTCGTTCATAGTCTGCGTAGACATCTCTCTCTCACTCTACATTTCTGTTTATTAAGATGAATTCCCTGTACTTGGGTTTCGGAGAAACAACAGTGGGCCGACCCCATTGTTTTTCTCTGCAGTCTCGTTTTAGTCTCAGTCATGTGATGTGACACACACTGATTTGACGGTTTCCGCAGCTCTTGAGAGATGTCGATTCAACAAATGGTGTGTCTCCCTGTCGGAGGGATCTTTTATAAGGCAGCTAATCCTGAATAAAAATTCAATATTTGGTCTTCAGAAGCATTAGTGGAATGAGGAGCGGGTGCAGCTGCTCAGGCTGTGTTGTGTTTTTTTAAACATGTTTGTGTGTGAGTCATCGGGAAGGATGAAGCTGGACGGGGGGGTTAGCAAAATAATAACGAATGAAGAATGAAATGAAGAATGAATATCCCTGCCCCACCATGCAGCTTCTCTCTCCCTCACCCTCTCCCTCTCTCTCCCTCTCTCTCCCTCTCTCTCCCTCTCTCTCCCTCTCTCTCCCTCTCTCTCCCTCCCCCCCCGGGTCTGAAGGAAAGATAAGGATCAGTATCTGACTGTATTGAACCTGAGGATCAATGGGGATATAGATCCCGTCCCTTCAACCCTTCCTCTTTAGCAGATAAGTCATTGCATACTTCAACAAAATCCTTTATATCCGCCTCTCAGGTTTTGTCACGAAACCTGATCACTTTTATATTCATGTATGGTTTTTCATACTGTTCCTAACAGCGGCACTGCAAAGTGGGTACGAGACCGTGCAGTAAGCACCTGGTGATTTACATTAAACTCATCAGCTAATACGCACGCTGCCTTGCCCCTGGAGGACGGAGTGATGCCAAGCAAACACATCCCCCCACTCAACACATACACACAAACACATAAATACCAACAGGATAGGGACAGGGGGTGGCAATAATAAAAAGTATGGCTCATAAATGTCAAATCAGTAGAACGGCCCTGAGTCTCCGAAGACCAGCTGGCTGGGAGGAAATTGAAGATGAGCCAGTTAGCTTTAGAAGTCCCATTGTCATTGTACCACTACTTTCACCAGAAGCGTGTGCGTGTGCGTGTGTGTGTGTTTGTGTAGAGAGATTGCAGCTGTGTTGGGAAAATGGCGTGCATGCATGGAAAATAGCATGACACCAAGAACTGTATTGAACCCACAGTTGTTTTATATTTTGCTACTGTAGTGTATGTCATTCAAAAAGCACTTACAATTTCAGAAAATGACCCATATGGTTGCATGCAAACACGCACACAGCTGAAATATATAGACCGACAACAGATGCACACAAATGAAATATAAAGGCACACATACACGCAAAACAAAGACACAGACAGAGCCACAGATACACACACACACACACACCTGACTCCAAAGCCAAGTTATTTGGCAGTCGTGTATCAAATCTCAGCTTATAGCCCTCTGGTGCTGTCCATTTATTCTAGGGTCCATCTGGGTGAGCCCAAACTGATAGAGGTCCACCATAATGGGCTTTTTATAAGCTACTGGACAGACAGCACACTCCATCTCTCTCTCCCTCCCTCTCTCTCTCTCTCGGGCCTCAGTCTCAGTCTCTCTCTCTGGCTCTCTCTCTTCTAACTTATCCTCTCATTCTCTTTCTCTCTGTCACTTGCCTCCCTCCATCTCTTTTTACTGTCCCCCTCGCTCCATCGCCTTTCTGTCCTTGTCCTTCTCTCTCTTTCGCTCGCTCTCTATTTTCCCCTTTTCTCTTTATCTCTAGATCTCTCCCACAGTCCCACTGACTTTCCGTCGCTCCTCTCCTTCCTCCTTCATTCACCCTCTCTCAAACTCAATACCTCTCAGTTTCTCGGCCGCAAGCGGTAAAGAGAGACAGTCGGATTTTCTCTACAGCTCAGTAGTCTTGTTGTGTTGGCCCCCGGGGTCATTTGTGTCCCCTCAAAAAAAGATTTGCCATCAATTTTGTTCTCAGTCTCACACACACACACACACACACACACACACACACACACACACACACACACACACACACACACACACACACACACACACACACACACACACACACACACACACACACCAGGTTGTTTTCGAAATGGCCAAATGATCCTGTTCTTTTCCCTTTTGTGCACTGCAACATTACCTTTTTCCATCTTGAGGGGTATTTTGGTAAACCATGATAGGGCCCCCAGTCGGTCGGCCTCTGACCTCCCTAGCTCTGCCTTCACCCTTCCCTTCGTGCTTCAGCTCTGTAACGCCGAGGACGTGAGCTCATGTCCTGAATCCAACCCGAGCCAAGGCCCACCACAGGCACCTCGCTCGGGCGCATCAGTCTTCCTTTAATCGATAGCTTCTGCAAAGTTTCCAGAACAATCCATTGCAATGGCAAACACGATTACAACGCTGCCAACCCCATCCGTCAGCTATTTTACAATTACAACCCTGGGGCTTTGCATGTGTGTGATGTGCGTGTGTAATCTGTGTTTGAACCGTCTAATCTTAACAACAAGTCCGCCGGCAGAAAAAGTCATTACCTGCCAGGGCTCTATTAAGAGAGTATTATGAGTGTATTAAGATTATTTACACATGAATCACAGACACACACACAAACACTCATAAACCTGGATAGCATACAGACCCTCACACACACACACACACACACAAACACACACACAGAAACTATGCAACCTGTTGAAGAGCACATTATGCAGAACGCAACAACAACCGCTGGTCCCATGGTGGGTGACTTCTGCTGCTGCTGCCACTACCGTCACCATGGCAACACAGCTAGAATACAGAGTCGGGTGGGTAGGTGGGCGGACGGCGTGAGGGGGAAGCTGGGTAATCAGGCTCGGCGGGAGGAAGATAGGGGCTGAGAGAATGACCGAGAGAGAGAGAGAGAGAGAGAGAGAGAGAGAGAGAGAGAGAGAGAGAGAGAGAGAGAGAGAGAGAGAGAGAGAGAGTACAGATCATGACATCACCCCCCAGGGAGTCGAGGGAAGGAAGGGCGGTAGGTAGGAGGGCGAGGAGTGGGAGGAAGGTATATGTGGTGGAGCAGAGACTTGGTGGGCTGAAGGGTAACTTTCATCATTTTTCTTCATGTTGTAGTTGTCTATTAATCTTTCATTTATTTCTCATTTGTTCGGTTGTTATTTTACAATCTTTTCATCGGTCATAAACTTGTAAATGATGCGCAGACTAAGCTCTACTGCATGAATGCGTTTGCATGCATGCTTTTGTGTGCATACATATATTTGTGTGTGTGTGCACGTGTACTTCTATATGTGTATTTGTCTATGTGTGTGGATATGTGTGTGTGTCTGTGTGTGTGTTTGTGCTCACATATATATGCACGTGTGTTTGTGTACTTTCGTGTGTGTGCATGTATCTATCCACGTGTGTGTGTATGCATGTCCCTCACAGCATGTCCATGTGTGTGTGAGCGGGCCTACTGTTGGACCACACACATGTTCCCACCACCGTTTAGACTCACATGCCATTGATTCGCTCATGCTGGTAATCAACTGTGAAAGCACATTGTGCATCCAGATAATCACAAATCTGTGTGCAATAGATCACTGCTTGCCCGGGAATATTACCCACAACTGTCGAAATACACGAGCGCACAGAGTACGAGTGAGTGGCTCACACACACACACGCAAACACACACACACACACACACACACACACACACAGTCCCCCAGCTTACATCTGCATATAAGCCTAACCACTGTGGCATCTCCTCACGCCACTTGGGACTCAGATAGAGAGTTTAAATCCACCCAGACTGCGGTTCACACATGGGTAGCGGCAGATAAGGGAGATACGTTTACTCAGCCACACACAGATATATACACAAGCAAAAGCAAACCTATTTGTGTTACCCCCCCTTCTCACACGGGGTAAGGCTTCAGAGACTAAAGGTATCGCTACATAAAGCAGTATGTCTCGCTTCTATTCGTGTCTCTTGTATTTCGTGTGAAATGCAGGGATCAGGTCCGTATGCGAGAGTACGATAAGAGAGATGGAATCGGCGGTGAAACCAAACCGTGAAACACGTTGCGCACAGGAACGTATGTCTCGACACGTCCGGTCGATCGATAGTCCTAACATTCTCCCCTTCTCTCGGTGAGCCAGTGGACTTGGCAGCTGACAGATAATCTTCTAGGCTGCTAATCTTTTTCAGTTCTACTCTTTTTCCTCACGACCACCTTTGAGTTGTTTTCCTGTCTTTCTTTTATTTATTTGGTTGCTCTTGTGGTGGAGTTTTATAGGATTCTTTTGTACATGGCTGTGACATGTTGCCAAACTGTTATTTGGAGATCAGCGAGATTCAAAAGGGTCAAATGATGAGGGGCAGTATGGACAACAAAATTACTTTAGATTGGAGGTATGAGAAATTGGTCTCGTGGATTTCTTCCATGTTTCTGAGAAAATAATCAGTGAGGCATTCCCCTTGCAACATTTACTAACGAGCAACTTTGTGCTCTCTTGCTGGTTCATAGTACAGTGCACCTAACCCCTTGCTAGGAACGCTTTTGAGGCTAGGCTATTATACATTTATTTTTTGATTTGTTGTCATTTGTTAAAATTTGTTTTAATCTCAAAAGCAATCATTAAATTGAATGCTCGGACAAAAAAATAAGAAAAAAAACAATATCTGCGGATGTCACAGGACTGTGACTGATATATACATATATATTATAGATAGATATATATTTGAATTCATTGGATGGATAACCTGTCTCTCTCCCTACCTTCCCGGGTACCTGCACGCGCACAAACTCTTTGTGCACGACTGGAATCTTCTACAAGTCTAGGCAGACCTATTGCTATAGCATGCAATATAGTGGTGTTGGAGGGAGGTCTGAGGGGAGGGGTGGGTTATTTTTGATGGAAAACTTTCCAAATCTAGCTTACTCTGGCTGGTTTCCTCCAAATTGCCTACCCTAGCTTTAAGTTTGGCCTTCCCTAGGCTATGCTAGGCTAAGCTAGCTAGCTGACAGAGACATCTGGATCTAATTAAAGCTAATCGATAAAGCAGGTTGGCGATATTAGAGTTAGAGACTAAACTGAAATACAAGCAGCTTTGCACAAACTATCAAAAACCTATATCATCTGAAAAAAGCAAGGCCATGGCAAATATCTAACCACATGTTACGTTAAATAGAACGGAATGATTATATGGAATATATGTTGTGTATGCCAAGGCCTGAAGCTGAGCAATGCTTTAATGAGGGATAATAAAAACGCTTGCTCATTAGAAACATATCGAACGTGTCATGGTGAACATGAGGTCATGATGTAATCAAGCGCCAGAGGAAATGGCAGCAGAGGCAACCATACGCCTGCAAGCAATGCATTTGCTAGGGTGACCATCTTTACTGCCAGTGAAGAGCGATGAACAGAAAGCCAATATTTCCAGTCACTTAACTAGCGATGATATGGAAGAATGCCTTAATGAGCTGGTAATTGACAGAGGGGGCGGGGGGGGGGGGGGGGTGCATTATATGGTTAGCTATGGCATGCTAACCATATAATGACATAGCTTTATATCTGTATTGGTTAGTAACGAGGAAGAGTCGACAAAGATAGTCAGACCGACAGAGATACAGAGAGAGAGAGAGCGAAAGCAAGTCGCACTGTGACAGCAAGAGAGACAGAGTGAGAGGAAGCGATGGAGACCGAATGAGCAAGGAAAGAGGGATGAGGATGTGAGAGAGAAACAATGAGTGATAGAGAGAGCTAGGGAGACAGAGAGAGCGAGGGAGCAGAACCGGGCTCCAGACCCCCCACGTTTACACTCGGCTCCCCCCTGCCGTGTCCCTGCTTCATGTCTCTCCCCCAGTATTGCCGGCGCTCACTTGATCATCCGTCTTCTTCTCTCACCAACTCCCGTCCCTCTATTGTTCGCTAATGTTTTTTTCACTAACACTATCCGTCGCTCTGTCTCGCTTTACCAGAAATAAATGCAAACAACGGAAATAATGCCACGTAAAGAAAAAACGAAGTACCTGGACTGCTGAGACTAACAGGAGGCCTTGACCCCCCTCCACCCGTCCAGACAGTACACTACACCACACCACACCACTCTCCCCCTCGCTCCTCTTCAGCACTTTGTCTCTTCTGCTCCGTAAGGTAAAAGGCAATTTAGTGAAAAACGTTAAGACCCTAAAGATAAATAGCCGGCAGCAGCAGCCAGGTCAATGTGACTTAGCAACAGAGCATAGCGACCATGGGGCCACCAAGGATTTTTTTTTTTTTTTCAGTGGTTCCTTTTTGTACCGAAAAGGTGCCTTCTGGTGCCGTGCCCGGCGGATCAATAAGGTTGTGTTTAATACATGTTGGCTTGTTGCTATGGAGGGGGATTTGAAATAACAAAAAACAAAAAACAAAAACATCCCTCATTCTAAGGGAATAGAACGAAGCAGAAGCAGTTCCTTAACCGACAGGCTCCGACATTGGTGATTAAAATAGGTGTAGTCCGGGATCTGACCCAGATCTTTAGATGGGTACTCAAAGTTGGCCCAAGTGCCACTATCTAAGTGTATAGTGTGTGTGTGCGTGTGTGCTTTTTTTTGTGTGAGTGAGTGAGTGATTGAGTGAGTGAGTGATTGAGTGAGTGAGTGATTGAGTGATCGTGCCTGTGTTACTAAAAATACATAATTCAGTCATAATTCAGACATTATTCAGCATGGAGCCGACAGTCGAGCATCAATCCTCTGGAATAATGTTTGCACCGGTGGGTCGTATTAAAGCAGAACTGGGTCACATGTTGTGACAGGAGTTTGATGGTGTTACGGTTTGTCTTGACAACAAACTTTAAGCACATCGCCTTGCCCTGAATGAGACTCAAACGTATTATACATATTATTGTACGTATTATAGAGAAAATGCAAAACTGTTTGGTCGATTTTGGATACATCTTTAATCCAAAATATATAAAAGCAGTTGAAAACTAATTTGGGTCTTTTTCTTTTTGATATGCTACTAGCGATAAACACATCATTTTATACTTAAGTGTATACTCAGCATTCACAAGGTTATAATTACTGCTACGCAATGTGTATCCTAGCAGGTACTGCAGCCCCAATGGGTTGCTTTAATGTAGGTCTTTAAAGTAAGGGATTTGAAGTCTTTGAAGCTTGGGCTGTGATTGCGGGTGTTTTCTACTTGTGAATTGGAGCTCATAGGGCTTGGAAGGATTTTGTCTTAGCTTAACATGTTGGGGTTTTGTTAAAAAAGAGTAGATAAACAATTATTTTATCCTTCGCCATGCTGGACCTAGCCTCCTATTGTTTGCTGAAAAAAAAGCCACAAATGTCTGCAATACCTCCACTTTTGATAGAGATGTGTAGATCCAGAAATATGGTCTCCCATGGCACCCATCACGCAGCACGGCTCCTGCTCACCACTTTACTCTCAGCCGGCACTACAGCCTTCAGACTTCGCCACAGAATGGACAAAAGTCCTTCTCTAGACACCCAAAGTATGGTTTCTCCAACAACGTCGGACTGATGAACTAGGTCCAACTAAACAATCTTTCGCAAACAACACAGCATGTGGGAGTCAGAATTTGGGAATTTTAAAGTCAGAGTTCCTGTTGTATAGCTGACATTTGAATAAATAAAACAAATAGAGGGAGAATAGATTGAATCATACACTTTGATTGTGTGCATAATTTGTGTTTATTTTGGGACTGACCCCAAGCTCTGGCTTCCAGAAGGATCCTGCTGAAATATGCACCCTGGTGTGGTTCTGCAGCTTCCTGCAAGGCTGCCCGGCCGAGTTATGTCTGCCAAACTATTTAATTACATTTAAATGTAGCCCATTATGTTCTTCCGTGTTGTGTTTTATTTCTCAGTGAAACACAGTGTCGTTTTCAAAGTTGCCAGTTTATTCTTCAACACAGACAAGCAAGGCATTGAAAAAATTGATAGACCCATGAAAGCATGGGGAAGAAACCCAGATAAATGCTACGTATTGGCCCGCCACCAATTTAGCAACAACCCAAAATTGGCCTGCTCCTTCATGTGGCAAAAGCAAACCATTTTTCAAAAATTCCTGTAGTTCCAGAGCCAGTCTACATTGGCTTCTTTGATTGAAAGACCAGCCATCCATAAATACCCCAATACCTGCTTGCTATCAGTTCCTTAGCCAAACTCCACCTCCAGATTTATTTGCACTCTTGGCAGATTAGCATGTGGTTGCCTGTCAAGATGCTTGACAAATGTAATTACAAAAACCAAGTCAACAATTGTTTCCCGTGCTGCGTATGGAGGTGGTCTTGTTTACCTGAGGGACCTAGCAGTCTTTATTCCCGGAAACTCCCACGGGCTTGAGCGACGAACGCAAGCAGGTGAAACAAGGTACTCAATGTGTTTGTTAATCCATCCATCCATTCATCCGTCTACCTAAATGGTCCCAATCAGTAAGGGTAGCCCCAGAGGACATAAAGGACGTACAGGAACGCCTATGGAAACAAGGCCGTATCAAACGCCAGCCACAACAAAGCGTGTTCATTAATGAATTCCACCCAGTCAATACGTGGCAGCACATCCCCCGTCCATCGGGATGGGCCAGTCCGTGGTGTGTGGAAAAATGCCTTGGCACCTTCCCACGCCCCACAGCAGATTATCCTTTTCCCCTCGACGCCCACGGAGCCATCCTATAGCCTGATAATTGCTGGGTGGTTGTTGTTGTTGTTGTTTTTTGGTTAAAGCAACACATTCAGCAACACATTGTTAGGATGAGAGGTGGATTCAACAGTCAACGGTATGCCTCCTAGTGATAAGGGATCAAGTGTTGTTTCCAGTCCTAACTCTGGCTGGCCATGAGATCGTGTCCTTGCAATTAACAGCTGTGGTTGGCTTGCTTTGGAGCAGAGCTGTGTGTGTGTGTGTGTGTGTGTGTGTGTGTGTGTGTGTGTGTGTGTGTGTGTGTGTGTGTGTGTGTGTGTGTGTGTGTGTGTGTGTGTGTGCGCGTGTGCGTGTGTTAGTGGTCGTGTGCATGAGTGCGTGGTGTGTGTGTTTGTGTTAGTGTGCTTGCTTATTAATTTGTTGGTATTTCTGTGATTATTTATCGCGGTGATTTCTTGGTATTTTTCATACATATTTCCGTTCATACTCTGCTACTCAATTTCTACATTTATTGCTGCCACTCTGCATCCCTCCCTATCCTCCACAAAATCTCCTCCATCAGCTAGCCTCAGTGTTATTGCCGTGATCGCTAAACCAGGTCGATGGGCCTATTGATCAGCTTTGCCTCCCGATGGTCCACACACACAGAGGCAGGTTGCAGGGGACATGTACCACAGTGAGTGGATACCTCTGGCATCCCATTTTTCTTTCACACGTGGCAAAAGTACGACATGATATATTCAAAAACAATATTCAACAATGTGCGGAGAACATTCGTTATTCCATAACGGTGTTTTTCAAAGAAATGTAAAGGCTTCAAGCTGCCAGGGAAGTCAGCATTATATAATGCAGTACATTGGAATTGCGTTGCTGTGAGTTTCTCACTTAAAAAGAAGACGAACGGTGACTCAGGGGGGAGCCATCACGGATTACACTTAAATACTTCATGCAGACATGCATCCATAGTCAACCGCCGTCAACTGCTCATACCGATACAGGGATGAGTATGTTACACACTCCTTCTCTGCCCCCTACCGCTCTCTATCAGCCACACTGCAAAACCAAGTTTACATTTTTCACGCACACACACACACAAACATACACACAAACAGACACACACACAGTCAATTTACTACACACATACAGACACACATAGACACAATAAGGGGGCAGCATGAAACCAATTCTATCTTTAGCTCCATGGGTGGTCTCTACTGGAGCGAGAGATCACATATGGAACGAAAAGACTGACAAAATGAAGGCAAGATGAGGGTAGGAGGAGGAGGGCAAACGAGGCACACATTGAACGCCTGGCCTCCTCTCCCATTGTGAACGGCATGTTGTGTGCATTCACGTGTGTGTGTGCATTCACGTGTGTGTGTGTGTGTGTGTGTGTGTGTGTGTGCACATGTTTGCATCATTTATAGCCTCAAGAACCACTGTCTTCTGCTGAGACTCTGAGGGAGTGAGAGGCGGGGAAGAGGGGAAGAAGGACAAGGATGAGGGATTTATATGAAGGGGGCATTATGAACAGAAATACAAGCAAAGCGATTGGGGAAAGAGAAAAAATATATTAAATAGTCGCCACTAGACCACCGCCTTGCCTAGCTGCGTCCAACTGATGTATAGATCACGGACAATCAACTGAGAGCATGGACTCTCATCGGACCCCTTTATTTTTAAGTACGTGGGTTGTCACGTCAATCGTGACATGCTCACAGTGTCGTTAGACCCCATCACCGTGGTAACAGCTCCCAAGGCCTGGGTTTCGCCTTGGGGAAATGGAAGAACTGCCCAGGCAAACCCATCAACCAACGACTTTCTGCCTCAAATAGAACTACACTTCATCATAGACGAGGGCTCTAAGTGTCTGGGGTGCGTGTGAGCCGTGTGTGTTCTAGTGTGATCCGTTGTGCCTGTGAGTGAGTGTGTGTGTGTGTGTGTGTGAGTGTGTGTGAGTGTGTGTGTGTGTGAGTGTGTGTGTGTGAGTGTGTGTGAGTGTGAGTGTGTGTGTGTGTGCGTAAAAATAAACCGGGTGTGTTCACGTGTGTGCTTGCGTGCGTGTATGTGTTTGTGTGTGGGTGTGTCTGAGTATGCATGTGTGTGTGTAGCCCTGGGAAAGGGTAATGAGGACCAGAGGGGCTCATTTATACAACAAGAGTTCAGTAGCAGAGAGACAAGCCGGATTGCCCACCCTCCCCCCCCACGCCCCCTAAAACACAGAGAGCTCTCTCTCTCTCTCTCTCTCTCTCTCTCTCTCTCTCTCTCTCTCTCTCTCTCTCTCTCTCTCTCTCTCTCTCTCTCTCTCTCTCTCTCTCTCTCTCTCTCTCTCTCTCTCTCTCTCTCTCTCTCTCTCTCTCTCTCTCTCTCTCTCTCTGTAACCTGGTGGAGTAGTGACCTTTGACCTCCCTCAAGATAAGAAAACACGGCGAGCGAAACTCATTTGCATGTCACTTTCAATCGGGCTCTGATTTTATTGTCGGTTCGGTCTAAGAAATCTCTGTTACTTAATTGGGAAAAACATACAACATTGTTGTTTATTATGAAGCCTGTTCGTGAGCCAATATGCTTAACATCAACATCAGCAACACAAGGGCACTGGAATAACTGAGTTTAGGGAGCCATCGCCAGAGGGTGATGTTTGGTAGACACTGTTAGCAAGATGTGGAGCTGTCAGAGGGGCTCATCGCTGCCTGTTTGTCTGGTTGTTTGCTTTCCCCGGTGCCGCAGACTTCCAAGACGGTGGACTTGTTCCATTCATGCACACAAACAATAACTGTACGCATCATTCAGTGAAAGTACATTGAGAGTATTATCCATCACGGTCATATATGTAATGACAACCGTATCTTAATCCAAAAAGCTGCCGTATGGGATTTAAAAAGAGGAAAGATCGATGCAATGCATTTCAACACCGTAAGATATAAAGTCTTATGCAGGCCCCCCTGGGACAAACACGTGCACAAGCCCTGCATAGACACATGTGCTTGCTTGCATTGCCCTTGATTGATATCCTGCTGCACAACCATCTCAGGGATGGCAGGTTAAGCCATGAGGACGATTAGATACACATACACACACTGAAACACATGCAGGCAATCTCACACACACACACACACACACACACACACACACACAAAGACAGACACACACACATACAGAGCTACAGGGTGCATTTAGGGAACTCCTTGAAGCATTTATTGACCACTAGGAGCGTTGCTATTAATCTGACAAAGCCTTAAAAGCCCGTCAGCATCAGTGAGCTGGAGCAGACGTGTGTATGTGTGTGCGTGCGTGCGTGCGTGCGTGCGTGCGTGCGTGCGTGCGTGCGTGCGTGCGTGCGTGCGTGCGTGCGTGCGTGCGTGCGTGCGTGCGTGCGTGCGTGCGTGCGTGCGCGGGAATACGTTTGTGAAACATCCTATCACACGCAGCCTGAGGCTTTTGGCCCATGTAAACAAGGTAAACAGCAGAAGAGTTAGACTATGCTGACAGATTTACAGGTAACACCTTATAATAAGGTTACATTATTTTACTATTAATTAACATTACTTAATTGTTAATGAGCACTGACTAACTTGATTAACTAACAGTTAACTAATGGTATTTTAATAATTGGTAAATGTCGTTCATCCCATTGTGTTTCTGTTAAATAGGCTAATGGTGAACTTGTTAAATAAATAAGTTATTAATTTACACGTTATCTAATAGGGTTAACCCAGACCTTAGCCGGAGAACTTTTACTCAAAAGAACTGAACTGCAATCAAAAGACCTAACCCAAACCTCTTTACAAATTTTATGTAGTAATACTGTATTATTACAAAAGAAATTCATTGAGATACATAATTTTTCATAATCTTTACTAAAAGGTACCTATGCCTAGTAATGCCTTCAAATATTTTCTTGCATATTTTCATCCTAATAATGGGATGGGAAATAGTAATCTGGTAGGTTGACGGTTGCAGAAATCCCACGTTCTAGACAGCTATACACCCCGCGCTTTTTATTAAAAACAGCAGGAACGTTCAATAAGGGCGACAATTAAAAATCACTCGGATCAACGCAGATCAGTCTGAGGAATCCATTTCAAAAGAGTAGACAGTCTCCGAATTATTACTTCCTATTCGAAGCAAAATATCATGAACAGGAGACACTGCTGGAAGTGGACTCGTGGTTTAATTGTGGTGTCAACAGTTTGGCACCATGGCCGTGCTATACCCTTCATACGGACAAGTTAGTCTCCGCTATTATTCATGTTTTGACAAGCCTCCCCCCAAGCAAACAATCCTTCACATCTGACATAGAGCAGTGCCATAACAAGAAGTCAAAAATGACCAAGAACAATGAAAAGAAAACGCAAAAATAACGAACAGAAAAAGCTGAAAAAGTTACCGCAAACCAGGGAATCCCTGCCCTGCATGTGGGGCATGTGTGTGTGGATGTGCGGTGCTTCGGAGCGCGACAGATCTCGCCCATGTTGACCGCACCAGGGAGCGGGGCAGAGAGGGCGGAGTCAGCGAGACGGGGAAAGAGTTGGAGGGAATAGAAAAAAAAATAAAAAAATGTCATGTCTTTGAGTTCCTCCAAAGCCAGACAAAAGATAGGCCCTCTCGCGAGCATCATTATTGTGAGGCAACACATCTGACAGTCAGATAGGAAGACGTACACACACACACACACACACACATCAGTCCATAGCTACACACCATGAACATACATCGACACACTTAGGTGAAGAGCTTTTGATGCCTTTCATGTCAAAAAGCGTACGTTGCATAAGCAGCAGTTTTTATGCAAATGATTGTGCCTGTGTGTATACGGTTCTGTGTGTACGTGTCTCTGTGTATGTATGTGTGTGTGCTGCTTGATGTGCGTGCGCCTGTGTATGTGATGGTTGTCATGCGGTGTTGTTGATGGTGTGTGTGTGTGTGGGGGGTCACAGTGTATGTGCACATTAAGATGTGGTCATGAGTGTGTGTGTGTGCATCTTGATGTACGTGCACGTGTGTGTGTGTGGTGGTTGTCATGTAGTGTTGGCAGTGGTGTATGTGTGTGTGTGTGTGTGTGTGTGTTCTGCGGGCGGAATGTGTACATTAAGAACGGTTTGTGTGCATGTGTTTTTGCATCTTTTTGCACATTTGATGTGTGTGCGCCTGTGTGTATGGTGGTTGTAATGCAGTGTTGGCGGAGGTGTGTGTGCGTGGGCAGGGGGGGGACTGTGCGTGTATACATTAAGAAGTGTTCACGAGTGTGTGTGTGTGTGTGTGTGTGTGTGTGTGTGTTTGCATCTCGATGTTTGTGCACGTGTGTGTGTGGATGTTCTCATGTGGTGTCGGTGCTGCTATGTGTGTGTGTGTGTGCGTGTTTTGGGGGGGACTGTGCTAGTGTACATAAAGATGTGTAAACGAGTGTGTGTGTGTGTGTGTGTGTGCGTGTGTGGGGGGACTGTGCATGTGTACATTAAAATGCATATACGAGTGGGTGTGTTTGTATCTGGAAGTGCGTGCATGTGTATGCGTGTGGTTGTCGTCAGGTGGTGTGCGAGGTGGTGTGTGTGAAGGGGGGGGGGGGGGGTTGGGGTTGTGTGGGGGGCTGGAGTCCTTTGTGAATGATGGCTTTGCTAAAGTGCTGCGAAGAGATGCATGGTCGGCCCGTGCCGTTGATTCATCACCGCCAGCGGGGAGCATTAGCATAGCCGCGGCCGGGCGGCGGGCGGAGCCACGCGCCTCTCGTTAGCCGCGTCGCTGGGTGCTTCATCACCATCATCAGACCGGCGCCTCCCCCGTCCCAACACGCGCTGCCCTTCTCTGAATCGTCAGGCGGATTATGCAAAAGAAAGGAGGGGGTTGGCGGTGGTCTCAGCCTTGCGGCAATGTGTTTTAGTGTGTGTGTCACGCGCAAACATATATGTATGACCGTACAACCTGTCAGAGGGTGCTGGGTCCACTTGTTAAGCGCTCTCTCTCTCTCTCTCTCTCTCTCTCTCTCTCTCTCTCTCTCTCTCTCTCTCTCTCTCTCTCTCTCTCTCTCTCTCTCTCTCTCTCTCTCTCTCTCTCTCTCTCTCTCTCTCTCTCTCTCTCTCTCTCGTCAGTGGAGGCATGTTATAGAGGACATGCTGACGAGAGACGATCGATACAGACTACGGTGTCCATCTGCTTTTTTGTGTGGGCTTTGTGTATGCATGTATGTGCGAGTGTGTGTACGCATATTTGTGTGTGTTTGCCTGAGGGTTTTTGAGTGTTTATCTATACTTTGCGTATGCCCATGTATTTGTATTCGTCTGTGTGTTTGCGGATGTGCATGAATGCTTCTGTGTGTGTGTGTGTTTGCATGTGATGTGTGTGAAGGCAAATCTGATCATGTCTGTGAGCCACGGTGTTGAGCACTCATGTCAGCCACACGTGGTTAGTGTGCTATCCTTTATGCCCACATGTCCTTGAGAGTGTCAGCAGTAAATCTGCACGCTTGTGTGTGTGTCCGTTTGTGTATTTATCCGTGAGTATGTGTGTCTGTGTGCGTGCATGTAAGAGGGTACATAGGGTTGCTGTGTGTCTATGTGAGATGAATATAGATAACGTTTTATGGAAAGATAATATGAACAGCTTCCCTGCCTCCTGTCTTTTTATCCTCTGCTATGAATATTTACAGTTGAGGAGAGAGAGAGAGAGAGAGAGAGAGAGAGAGGAGAGAGAGAGAGAGAGAGGAGAGGAGAGAGAGAGATAGAGAGAGAGAAGAAGAGAGAGAGAGAGAGAGAGAGAGAGAGAGCGAGCGAGACAGAGTGTGTGTACAGGCATGTCAATCTACAGCATGGCAGTAAGTATCCCACCAGGGTCAAGTCTAGACTTCTATCCTTGGCTAAGTTACATCATTCTATCTACACAATGACAAGCCTCCAAGCCAGCAGGAACACATCTCTATATTTTCCGTCCGCATGAAGTTGGAGTCACAGGTTTTCACATGTGTAGGGGGGGGGGTCACAGTGTCCTATGAGAGAGATCTATCCACTTCCCCTTGCAGCCATCTTCCATTTAATATCCGTTAATACATTCATTTCTTTTTTTTGGTATTATTTTGCATTTTTGGCAGAGGTGATAAAAGAATGAAGAATGGGGGGGAAAGAAATGATGAAATGAAACGAAAGCGGGAATAAAACAAAATAGGTTTCTGCGAAAGAAGAGGAACAAAAGAAAAAACAGATAGAGGGAACAGGATGGAAACCGGGGAGTGTTCCCTGCTTCGAGTGTTCCCTGCTTCTTTCTGCTTCCTCTGCGTGTTCAACCCGCCGTGGGGAGCCACTCGGGTGTGACAGTGGGCTCATAACAGCCGCCATGTCCGTAAATCCCACAGGCACAACCCCCCCACACCCACACTTATTTTTCTCTTTTCTCCCCTTACGTGACCCCTGGAAGCACTCCTCTCCCTTTGATGTCCCCTACAGGAGGAAAAAAATAATAATCCTTTTATCTATTTGTCCCTTTATTTATATCTTAATGGATTAAATCGCGTCATAAACTTTTACGGCCTTACTTAGTCTGCGTCTGGACAGAGCAAAAGATGGCTTGAGAAAAAAAGAAAACTGATATCTGGCTTTCTCTCCCTCTCCCTCTGACCTCCTGCATCCCCACCAGTGCTTTACCCCCTGCACTTTTCAAATCAACTCGCTATTAATGAGCTCAAATGATGATGATGTCAAAATGATAATACCGGTGGAGTTCTTTTTTATTTTTGCTCTGCAACATGTAGCCTCTATAGTGCTCACACGGCGTCATCGCTGTGTCTTTTAACTGCGGGGATATTAGCCATGCAGCTAGCATTCGCCGTGTTGTCGTTAATCAGAGCGAAGATTAGATGGAAAAATAATAAGGTCATGCCAAGATGAATCACTGACGGTTCTTTCAAAAATGGAAATTAAAAATATAAAAGCCTCACAGGCTTGCGGTTTGGAATTCAGATCGGGATTTCCTGTTAAGTAAGTGAGAACTTAAGTAAGTGGGACAGAGACAAAAAAGTAAGTAATACTTTCGATTTGCTTTTAAACAGGAGCACATTCTATGAAGTGTCATACATTCATTCCTGTTATAATACACCCGATCACACACACCGCCTTCTGTGCATTAGACTGCGGTTGTCTAGCTAGCTCAACAGCTCTGAAATCTATAAATGGCTCCGCCTCTTCTATCTCTCTGTCTCTGTCTCGCTCGGTCTCTCTCTCCCTCCCTGACACACACACACACACACACACACACACGCACACACACACACAGACAAAGACAGATTCTCCACATTGTCTCAGTGCAGGGCTGACCCATCCATCGCCAGCCAGATTGAAAAGTGCTAAAACGGTGACAGGTATGAATTTATGCGCACCCCACAGGACCTTAGGGCCCATTATCACGAGGCCTCACCTCGATCGACCCCTTCCTGGCAGTGCACGGCCAAACAAAAAACCCTTCTTTGTTGTGTCGGTTGTGGACCCGGGGATGACCGTGGAGCTCGTGTCACTACGGTTCGGCGCTAGTGGGCAGAGTGTGTCCTTGCTTTAATGCTTTAATGCAATCTGCCGCGATTGCAATGGGAGGCACTGAGGCAAGCAGCGTTGAATTCCAGGGCAAACCACAAATAGTAGTCGGCGACTGCATACACACTTCCAACATGTAGAGAGACACACGGCACATGGATTCAACCAATCTAAAGAAGACACAGCAGGGTTAAGTGGCGATTGGTCTCTCTCTCTCTCTAGGGCGGTCAACGGACAAAACCGTGAAACTGGTTCCGCCCGGCTGCCCCGTGTGCACACAGCAACGGCCAAGGTCATACGGGTCACTTTGCTGTGGCTGTTAATCCGCTATTTAAGCCAGCGACACCACCACACCTGATTCAATGTTGCTTTTTTCTTCTTCTTTTTAGTGGTGTACCAGAGCCGTTAAGTGCCATCAGAGGTACTGGGGCGACTCACATGCACGCGTGCATGCACACACACGGACACAGACACACACGCACACCCACACCTCTAGGCTATGTAGGGGAGCATCTACTCCAGGCTCAGCCTCGCTGCCTGTCCATGCCGTTGATACCATCTCCTTTACGGGGGCGGTGGGATCTATTGGGGGGGGGGGGGGGGGGGGAGTAACTGTGAGGGGACCCAGGGGATGGAGGTGGATGTGCTCCTGGGTCTTAAGGGAGATTTATCTCCCAAAGGGAAAAGGGGCCCACGGATGAGTGGACTTGACGGTAAGGAATTCATGGAAAATAGAGAGAGGTAGCAAACACACGGGCGCCGACACACAGTCAAGCACACACACACACATGCGCCATGGCCCAAGTGGTGGGGCAATATTTCCAGCCCGAAGGACGGATTTAATTGCCAAAAAGTGGCTGGTGATGCTGATCTGCTCCGACAAAGGGAGTGCAAAGCAAAGCAGGGGAGCGGGAGAGAGAGAGAGAGAGAGAGAGAGAGAGAGAGAGAGAGAGAGAGAGAGAGAGAGAGAGAGAGAGAGAGAGAGAGAGAGTTAAAAGAGCGAGCGGGCGAGCTAGAGAGAGAGAGAGATTAAAATAATAAATTATAACGTGTGGTTGTGAGAGAAAGAAAGACGGACAGAGTTAAAAGAGCGAGCGAGAGAGCGAGCAAGCTAGAGCGAGAGAGAGAGAGCCCTGTCACTAGCCAGTGTTGTCTTGTAAGTGTGACCCTAGCAGCAAGGGCAGGACTGTCTGTCAATCGCTAATTAGAATAATGCATCCAATTGTCTGACCTTTTGTTGCCTGAAGAATCATTACAACTGGAAGGGCCCGGCTGTCACTTGTCATTCAGCCTCTTCTCCGTACTCACATACACACACACAAACACACAGACAGACGCACACAAAATATGCCACTATGATGCTTGGAGGCTGGCTAAATAAACCTATACTCCTATAAAAAGCGAATTGAGTGTCCGCTTGTCCTCCTGTTTGTGTGTGTGAATGCATTTGTGTGTGTGTGTGTGTAATGTGTGCGTGCATGCGTGCGGTGTGTGCGCTTGTGTTTTCTTTTTTGTGTTTCAATTTTATCTTTCAAGTGTATCATGTCTCATCAAACTGTATTTTATGGCAGTTACATATCTGTTACGACACACACAAACACAGACGGACACAAACACACATACACAGACAAACAGAGTGACCAACAGTATCTGATATGTTGCATGCTTGCGCGGGTGTCCAGTACATTATTATTTATTTCATACCATGTCATCACCCTGACAATTACCAACCCTCCATACATACACAAAACAAGAATAATGCATAAACATCAGCCGTTGACACATACACACACAAACACAACAGAGTATGGGCGCACACCATTGAAGTGGATGTTTGTGTGGGTGTTTGCTTCAAGCACATTTGGAGTAAGAGGAGTGTGAGAACCTTGATCAGCCCCCGAATCAATAAGCAAAAATAAACAACAAACACTGAATAACTGAATAAAACAAAACACAGCTCGAGATGGCTTGAGGGCGGAGTGTTAGAAACTTGTTTTCATGTAAATGAACGCCTATGTTTTTGTTTTAGACCATCCACGTCTATTTATTTTGTGTGATGTGTGTGTGTGTGTGTGTGTGAGAGTGCGTGCGTGCGCGCGAGCATGTGTGTGCGTGGTAGGTGTGTGTGTGTGCAAGCGCTTGCAAACAAGTGGACAGAATAAGGCAGTGGGTCGGCCTGTGTGCGTACGTATACGTGTAAAGAATTAGACAGCCGACAGTGTGTGTTCATGCGTCTGTGTGCTCGCCTACATAAACGTGTGCGTGTACGTTGACGCAAGAGTGAGCTTATGTACATAGGTGGTTCTACCTATCTGAGTACACCCTCTATTAGGATAAATGGCTCCGTCCATCATGTGGCGCTGTGCCTGGCAAACAGATTCCCCGCTCTTGTCAGGCCAGATGAACACAAATGAGTTCCCCGGGGGGGAGGCGTCAGGCCCCCATACTGAGCCACTGACACTTATCATGAAGGACACCTCCAGGGCAGGTGAGGCGGGGCGCGGTGACAAGCCAACCAGCCAAGTTAGGGAAGCGCTGCACCATTTATATAGCACTGTTTAAGACACGCGCCGTGGTTCACCGTCTCATCCAAACACGGGTAGACATGAGTGAGCGCCGGTGTGTGTGTGTGTGTGCGCGCTCATATGAGCATGCACTGTACATGCAGACCGAGACGTTCATAGGCGGACGCACACACATACAAACACACAGTACGTAAACACAATTGCGTTGATTTGCCCGTCTCCGAATTGAACATGGAAATTGGTGTGTGCTTTCATGTGCATGTGTGGATTTGCATGTGCATGTGTGCTTTCTGTCTAAAACCAAACGCAGGTACAAACGCAGAAATTAATGCATGCGGCGGACGTAGACACAGCCATGCGAACGCACACACATGCTCATGTAGACACACACAAAATCTACCTCTGTCCGGTAACAATTTTCGCAACAATCCTTAAACCGTTCTCGAATACCCCTCGGAAAGTATGCAAATTATGATATTTTCTTGATAGTGTGCTGTGAGACACATTTACATAATGCTACTATATCTGTCATAATTTTAGTTGCTCGCTATGAATAATCTTCCTCCATCTGTGTGTGTGTGTGTGTGTGTGTGTGTGTGTGTGTGTGTGTGTGTGTGTGTGTGTGTGTGTGTGTGTGTGTGTGTGTGTGTGTGTGTGTGTGTGTGTGTGTGTGTGTGTGTGTGTGTGCCTGCGTGTGTGTGACGAAACAATCAACCCAGTCTTGAAATGGATGTTACCTGAGCACAGCACATGTACACAATAGCCAAGCGACCAATAAAAAAGAGCGTGTCATCACGATACCCGTATTCAGTATAGATTTGCTGGCAAAGTGACAGCAACCATCCCCCTTAACTGCATGCGCACACACCTACACACACACACACACACAATCGCTGTACCGTACCGCCACCGTAATTATACTGCTACCGTAAATAACAATCATGGATTGGCATGTCACATCATTGGTCAGGCAGGCACACCCACACACACACCCACACACACACACACAAACACACACACACACCTTCACGCATCGCTGCATGTAAACAGCCATAGGTAGTCATGTGTAGGGGTCAGGCGGTGCGAGTGATCATAGTTAGCAACTACTGGGAGCTCAGGTGGCCAGTTGTTTCCCACATGGCATAGCCTTGCACGCTGATTGGATTAAATCGAGTTATATAATGACACAGACACACACATACACACATACACAGACAGACGCGCACATGCTGACATCTGTTCGGAGAGGGAAAAACTATTATATGTTTTCAACCTTGTAGAAAGTCAAGAGAGGCTGCTATAGGATAAAGGATGCGACACACAAACATCGGAAATGAATTATAATTATTTGGCCGAAAAGCTTGAAAGAAACGTAATATATTTTCAGCCAAGAGCGTATGATTCACTGCTGCCGGAAAGAGAAAGTCTGCCGTTCGGCACGAGTCGATTCATCGCTGACCACGCGGCTAACTGTTGTGTGTTGTCTCGCAATTTACGCTTACCCGGCCGGCTTTACCGGGAAATCCTGCCCGTCAAAGCCCTCACAAAGAAAACGTCAATGAAAAGCTTGTGACGTAACTCGGATACAAACGCGCTCCTGCCCTCACACACATGCATGCGCTCTCTCAAGCCTACACACACAAGCCGACACATGATCATGCACTCAAGCTAACACCCACATGTGCTCACACCCAGACAATGCAGACACTGTATACGTGGCGGACGTCAGGCATGAAAAGCCATCATTCTCCATGTAGACCCCATCGCAGGGCACTGGCCACAGGTGCAGCATGAAGCACCTGACTAGTTTCTGCAGTTAATCGATCACAGGAACCCACTGGAGCCAGAGATGGAAGGCAGTGAGCCAGAGTGAGAGAGAGGGCCAAAGAGAGAGAGAGAGGAAGAGCAAGAGCGAGAGAGAGAGGAAGAGCGAGAGAGAGAGAGAGACAGAGCAAGAGAGAGAGAGAGAGAGAGAGAGAGAGGGAGAGAGAGAGGGATAGAGAGAGGGAGAGGTTAGAGAGAGTGTGCCTGTGTATGTTCATGTGTGTGCATGTGTTTTAATTGTCTTGCGCATGGGTATGCATGTTTGCTCGAGTGTGTGATGGCGTAATACATCTCTATAAGATGTAGTCATTGCTATTAAATTGTTTATGTGAGCACTCAGGGATTATATGATCCATAAGACATATAGGCTGCTCTCCGTATCTACCATCCTCCTTCTATCCACACCCAGCAAACATTCTCTCCCTCTCCCTGCCTCGCTCCCTACCTCCCCCTCCCTCCTCCCTCCTCCCTCCCCCTGATGGTAAGGCAAAAGCGGTGTCTCTGGAGGTTAGCTAATTTGGCCCACTGGTGCCTTAACCATGTCTTTCTTACTCCACTTCATCCTCCCCCCGCTCCTGTTCTCACTGACTCCATTTTACTCAGAAAGAAAAACACCCGCCAGACGCATCAATCTACCCTGACCTATGACCCCTGGCGTCTCTCCCCTCCCCCCCCCCCCCCCCCCCCCAACCAACCATCCACCAAGATTTAATCCTTGCAGACTGTCATGTTGAAATCCCTTGGGGTCTAGGAAGGGGAGCAAGGGAATCAATACAACGAAAACTAAGCAATGCTCGCCCTTTTATGTCTAAACGTGTGTGTGTGTGTGTGTGTGTGTGTGTGTGTGTGTGTGTGTGTGTGTGTGTGTGTGTGTGTGTGTGTGTGTGTGTGTGTGTGTGTGTGGAAGGTGAGTTACTTCAAGAATATATAGGGATCCCTGACAGATTATCATTTTCCTTCAAGGAATTACAATACCCTGTAGGTGTCTATTGCAGAGCAGGGACACTATACAATATGTGATTTTGAACGGAGCGGAACACTTCAGCGTTATGTGACAAAATGGATAGGTTTAGGTTGCCTCTGGCGTCCATATAGAAACCAGGACAATCAATATGTGTATGTTGATGCAACAGGTATAACCATAAGTACACTGGGGGTTGTGTGTGTGTGTGTGTGTGGGGGGGGGGGGGGGGGGGTGTTAAAGTAGAGTATAAAGAGCCTCAGTGCTGAGCACAGCCACGAAGAGAGGCAAGGCTTGTGAACCAGAATACTAATCCAGTTGTCACAGTGTGCTCACACACACTCCGACACCCACACACACAAACCGACACCCACACACACACACACACACACACACACACATGCATGTGAGTGTGTGTGTGTGTGTGTGTGTGTGTGTGGGTGGGTGCTTGTGTATGCGTGTGTGTGTCACAAAAGTGCCATTTTTCGTTGCCACTTTTGGCGGGTTAGTCAAGGGAAATCACTGGGTATTGTAACATAGCAAAGCATGTAATTACTGCACGGCATCCACAGTGGCACGCCGCACTCCTCCTGTGAATGTGTTTTTGAGTGGGCTTGGTATTTACTGTTTTGATCGGGGGCCTGCCCACCACAGTGCCGCCCTGCCTTTCGACACCCTTATCTATAAAGTTGGTCACACATGTTCCCAACCAAGCCAACCCAGCGCAAAACACCCACGCGCACACACACATACGTGTCATCATGCAGACAGAGAGAAGGAAACGCACAGGCAATCATACATGCCCTCTGTTCGCAGGTCTCTCATTATTAGAGTGTTGATGTTAGTGTGTGTTTGTGTGCGTGTGTGTGTCTGTCTGTGTCTGTATAAGCGAGAGGGGGAAGAGATTGCTGGAGAAGTGTATGGAGGACTGTTAGATCTGAAGAGGAGAGTGTGAGATGAAGGAAAGAGAGGGGGGAGGGGGAAAGAGAGAGAGAGAGAGAAAGATGTCTCACTGCCATAGTATTGTCCCAAGGGCTCTAGCAAAATCCTATTCTCCCTCTCTAGATCTCTCTCCCTCCCTCTCTCCCTGCTTTCCTCTTCCTCCCCCTAACCATCACTTATTTCAGTCCTTCATACCCTCTATCCCTGACTAATGATTATTCCCAGTGAGCCTTGCGGAGGTGACCGTCTGTGTATGTGTGTATGTGTATGTGTGTGTGTCTGTGTGTTTGTGTGTGTGTGTGTGCGTGTGTGTGTATGTACGTGTATGTGTGTGTGTCTGTGTGTGTCCTCAGGCTGTGGAGGACTGAACTCTGCCTAGAACATAGAGCTGGAAATTAGCTGAGGATCCCTAGCTTTCCTGATACATAATTTAGGTTTCAATATACATCAATGTATTTGTACATTATTTTGAATAATAATTTCAACCTGGGTCACAGAAAAAGGCATTTTCAGATCTCTAAGATCTCTACAAAGATAAAAAAATATATATATATATTTTTGTTTAAAATATATAAAAACAAATCATATTTCACTCTTTAATAAATGGATGTAGATATTATCTCAATTGCTTGCAGTTCTTAAAGATAAAGTATCATCATTCCTATATAGCAGGGGGTTGAAGCTCGGCAAGCACACGTCACGCCTATAGGCCCACAAATAGCAGGCACAAAGTTCTCCGTTTTGAGAAACGATTCATAATGTCAAAATGACAAAGTAGATTAAAGAGAGGGCCTAAACGAACACAGCCACGTGATGGAAGAGCCACCGGGAGAAGCAGAGGACGGTGCAATTTGTTGATGCGTGATTGAGAGCTTTGCTGTGGAGACACGTGGCCTTCATATGTGAGAGAGAGAGAGAGAGAGAGAGAGAGAGAGAGAGAGAGAGAGAGAGACTCACGCTCATGCTAATGATGGCGTCTGTCACACCCTGGCTCGTACCTACCGATACGAGCAGCGCAATTTGTTTCTTTGATTAACCGCAGCTTTTTGCCCCAGAGGGCCGAGGGCTGGATAGCTACCGAGCTACAAAGTCGAGTCGAGAGCCGTTTGAATGCAACATTCGCTGTAGTTAGCCAGCTAGCTAGCTAGCTCGTGTCCAAAGAAAAACCAGATAACGAAGACCGATAGCGGAAAGAAGGGGTAGGTTGGGGACGGTTGGGAAATGGTGATATCCACAGCGGGTCGGCGGTGCTGTTTTTGGATCCAGAACACAGCTCCGAGCCCCCTCTGCCCCCACCTCAGGCTCTCCATCACCTGGGGGAAGGAAGGCGATAGGGGGACCGCCATCCATCACGGTGACATATTCACCGTGGCGACTCAGTGCTTGTCTCACATCAGCAGCAGAGCCCCTTTCTCCTTTTGCGACGGGTCCAAACACATTTGTGTGTACATTCAGACACACGCAAGTATGTAGCACACACACACACACTGTTTTGTGTGTACATGTGTGCGTTTTTGTGTGAAATGCAAGCGTTAACACCGGAAGGCATTCTGGGTAACTTGAGACGGAGTCACTTTCTCATTCCACGACTGTTTGTCGTAAGCCGTTGTTAATTGCAGGGGGACACGCGCACCATCCGACTGTTAAAACATGGTTAGGAAATGTACTGCATTTCGAATTAAATGTCTCAGGGTATTTTTTCGTCGAAGTCGTTTTCCCATACCTCTCTGAACAGTGTGTAGCCTGTCAATCAAAGTGTGCCGATACCAGCTCTCGGGTGAAATCCTAATTAATGTTGAACAAAACACTTTGTGAGCCAAGATTAGATACTCAATAATTAAAATAGTTTTAATAAACAGTTGACAATTTATTTAAACTGCCATCGAGTCCATGACAACCTGCCTGCTTTGGTTTTTCATTAATGCCCTCGGTTGCCTATGGATTTATAGATACCAAGCGTATACCTGCAGGTTTGTGTTTCTGCATGCATGCATAAAAACCAAGAAAAAATAGAGGAAACAGAACGGATAGAATGGGTATGGGTTATTGTTTTTTTTTACTGTCGATCGTCGGTGACTTAGGGATGGGGTTATGTGTTACTATCTCATCGTGAATGTGACACCTCTAACGAGCGCTACTTTCTCAGCCGCTTGCGATATACAGCCCTGCTGGCTCAGCTCACCCAGAACCATGTCAAATAGAATACTAAAATAATATATCTGAACAGCTGCATTACCACCCACTGCCAGGGACAATGACCACTCTATGGATGCCCGATCGTTGTTTTTTGAAAATATGTTAACGCTCGCTGTCTCTCTGTGTCGCTCTTTCGGACCCATTCTATATTTCTCCTCCCATCTCTCTCTTAAGCTCTCTCTATGGATCTACAATAGCCTTCTCTCTCGCGCTACGACTCCCCTTCCCTTTAGAATTTGCGTTAAACCTTTATTCAACCAGGTTACTAAGAACTAAGTATTATTTACAATGTGCCTGTCTCTCTGAAGAGAGGACTCTCCCTCTCCCTCTCTCTCCCTCCATCTCTCTCCCTCCCTCCCTCCCTCCTCCCCGCCCTCTCCCCCTCCCCACAGACTGTCTGTGTAAATTTGTGGAGCACATGGCACATTCCTCCTGGTGCAAACAGTGTGAACCGAGTGCTCCCGGGTCGATAGTGCACTGATCTGTTTGCCTCCGTTATTCATAGATGGTGTTGCATGACACTGCTAGGGTCACCGAGCCATGCGAATGTGTGTGTGTCCGGTGTACATGTGTTTTTGGTGTGTGCGAGTGGGTCTGGTGTGCAATGAGGTGGTAGATTGGCAGCTTGTTTAAATGTGACGGTGTTTTGCTCGAGGAAGGTTAAAAAGAGCAGAAGCAGGGGGCAGTCATAAAGATGGACACGGGCTTATACACACACGCAGGCGCTTCGCACACACACACACATACACACCTTATAAGGTCCTGTATATAGCACTGTTCATCCGAGCACTGCCCTTTCCTGTGGTGAGGGGATTTAACCCAATCTACTGTTCTCCACTCAAAGGCCCCAGATACAAAGCTTTGAGGGGCCTCAAGAGCTTTAAGGAATGCACACTTTTAAAAGATCCACGCACAAGGGAGGACCTCTATGAAACGTACACATATAGATGCATATGCCAAAACCAAGTGAGGGTCAGTGCTCTTGTTACAGACTGGAAGTCGTTTACCTATGTCTCAGGTCCTCACAAGGATAGGAACACACACACCCAAACCCACACACTGCCGACATCTGTGTTCAAAGTTCATAGTGTTCATAGCCACCCTGGAATCATTATCATGAACAATTATTTAAGATCACAGGGAGTTAACATTTGTCTATTGTCTTATCTTTCTTTGTTCTGACAACGTAGAAAGACAAAAATGTTCAAAATGATTAGCTCACCACTCGTGAAAACTTGAAATTAAAATGTGCCTACATTTACCAACTTCATTGTTCACTAGATCGTTTTATTTTGGTCACAAATCTACTTTATACATTTGTGTCACAACGACCCAACCGTCTGATGAAATCATTAACGCAGCACGATATCCAATGTAACAAGAAAACAGCATGTTACTGGTCAAAATACAACACATAAATACACAATCCACTTTGGGGATACTTTGCAGCTTCCATGAAAGCGCTGTCATTTGATTGGGTCTAGGCTGCATTAACCCCATTGACCCAAAGCCCAAGACGGGTGGCAGATTTGGATTTTGGCTCATATTGTGATGAGCGGTATGACACTCACTCACTAGGTGGTCTGGATCACATCCTGATCCGATTTCATAGTTAGCAACATGGATAGAGATCTAGGCCCACTACGGCAGGCTATGTAATTAAAAACACACCACAGGTCAGCTTTCAACGCACAGCCTGATAAACACACTCCCCCCACCCGATAAGAACACACACATACAGCATGACACGCGCACACACACACACACACACACACACACACACACACACACACACACTTGTATACAGCAGAAGTTGAGCCACACCTCTCTCTCCCACAGAGGGATACCACTAAAATATACATCTGAAGGCTGGAATTTAGAAAGACATTTGCAAATCTTTTGATGCATGTTTTCATGAGCACCCTTTGAACTGCAGTTTCTAGTTTCTAATTAAAAGGGCCAACATCATGTCGGAGACAAAATTCAGAGAAACTGTGTAATTCTCCAGCCTGCACAACAAAGCAAAAACTTTGCAGACTTTGTGCTCCAACAAAATGGAATTACAAATTAGTTCTGCGGAGTGGCAACCAGGAGAAAGAGAATACAAAGAATTTCCAACAGCTGTCGATCATTAATAAGACATACATTTTCGGTGTCATGGTTGCCTCATTTCTCTTGCTGGATGATTTATTTGGTACCTTAAAGCAATCAGCAATAACTAGGTGCAGTGGAAATGCGTATTGTCACAGAAACGGTGTATAATTACTTACACTGTGACAGAAATAGAAAGTTCTAGCGGAACAAAAGAAAAGCAGCGATCCGACCACGACGCCGAACGATCTGAGAACGAGACGAGCCTTACCTTGTCTGACGTCCCGGGGCGCTATGGCGATGGCGTCGTTGGAGTGCAGCTCGGTGACGCAGCAGTCCTCGGGCGCCAGCGAGCCGTTGCCGCCGGCCGCGTGCGGCGTCGCCGGCGGCAACGGGACCGCCGGTGGCGCGATGTTGTGGTTGGGACAGATGCAGCCCGTCTGCGTCATGCCGCAGCCGTCCCCGCCGTCTCCGTCGCCGTGGCGACCGCCGCGCAGGCACTCCTCGAACCAGCGGCACAGCACGCCGCAGGTGAACTGGCTGGAGTTCTCGTTGTTGATGAGCAGCACCTCCACCAGCCGCAGCTCCAGCGTCTCCTCGGCGAGGGGCGGTGCGTCGGGCGAGGGCCACCGCGTCAGACACAGCTGCACAAAGTTCTTGTCGAACTGCAGGAAGGCGTGGGGCTCGTCTGCGGCCGGCCGGCCCCCGCAGAGGTCCACCACCTCCTGGTCCTTAGGGGGGTCCGAGTGCAGCCGCAGCGGGCAGCTCTGGTTGGCCAGGTGGTGGTCCAGGGACAGCAGCATGGGGGAGTGTGTCTGGCAGATGGAGGGGTGGCGGGTGAAGCGCAGGTACAGGGAGTACTTGGTGGGGTCGGGGTTCTCCAGGGAGCCTGGAGGGGAAGAGCTCCCGCAGGGAGAAGGAGCCGTACAGCACGCCCGCCACCAGGCTGGAGCATGGCGAGGAGATGGCGGCGGGGGAGAGGGGCCCCTCTGCCCCGGCGCTGGGGGAGCCGGCGGCCGCCCCGGAGGTGGCCGCGGCCAGGGCAGAGAGGCGGACGAGGGCTAGGGCGGAGGCGGCAGCCAGGGCCCCGGCCACGGCCAGGAAGGAGGACAGCACAGACAGACACACCCCACCAGCAGTGTTCATCCTATGACATTCAGCCTGCAGGAAGGGAGAGAGGGAGAGAGAGAGAGAGAGAGAGAGGGGAGAAAGTTGAGTGACAGGCATCATTAGACACATTAAACATCAGGGAATACCATCCACTTCAAAGGCAATACACAAAAACAGTAATTCCAAGAAGGATACAAAAACAAAAATAATAAAAGTATTCCCAGTGGAATAACGAAGGTGGGGCTATTTAAGATGAGAAGATAAAAGAATGCTGGCAACAGAAACAGCTTCCTTGCGGTTTGATTGCTGTTTCGCGTCAGAGCATCATATATGACCTTGTTTATTGTGACCCTCCGTCTGCTGAAGGTCAATCACCAGAGCACAAACTAACATGCACAAATGTAAACATATGTTTACACAGAAAACACATCCCTGCAAGGCTCGATTAAAAGAGCAGATGACACGGTTGTAGAGGGATCCGTCTTTTGGACTGTTTTTGCACACAGACAAACACACACACACACAGCAAAAACACACAAACTTGTCCTTCACGCCTACCAAACTCAATTTAGCCCGTTTACACACAATTGCAACAACCCACCCTCAAGACCAAGCACACGCGATATCGATGCATTACAAACACACAAACATACACACATATACCAGCTACCACTCAGCATCTCCCTACGGCTATGACAAACCATTACCATCATGGGCACAGCAAGGGTCTGCCAACAGACTGGATATGCTCACACACACACACTCAAAAGTGCAGACCCACCAACACACAAACACACATGCACGTGCTGACCTACACACACACACATGCATACTTACACACACACAAACGAACACACAAAAGACAGCGTTTGATTAGACATTGTTCCAACAATCCCCTGTATTATAACCTTTTGATTAAAAGAAAGAAATGGATGTTATTTTTCATGTATTGCTGAGCTTTCCAAAAACCCACACACATGCCTCAAGCACACGCACGTAACACACACAACACGACCCTCAGACACACAAGGATCTGCCTCTCTGAAAGATCAGAGTGCCACGCAATGCACGCTATTACCTCCAGCGCACCCACATTAATCAGAGTGGCGGGGACAGCGGCCTCTATGAAACTATGCAGTTGTGTATTTTTTGGAGATAGCCGCAGGTTCATGGACCAGGATCACTTGGCTCGTAATGTTCTGGATCCGGAGGGTGGAATGATTCAGGAGGAGAAGAAAAAGGAAATGGTATTCTCCAACCTACTGTGGGATTTTCCATTACAAGTGAACATGGAGCAGGCATGGTCCAACACGCACAGGTTCCCACAGGCAAGCACACACACACTATTCACTCTTACACACACTCGCAGACACACACACACACACCCTCGCTCTTACACACACACACACACACACACACACACACACACAATCCCGCTCGGTCTTACACACACACACACACACACACTCCCACTCGGTCTTACACACACTCACACTTGCTCTTAGACACTCACACACACACACTCAAACTTGCTCTTACACACTCACTCACACTTGCTCTTACACACTCACACTTGTGCACACACCACACGCAGGCGCACACACGCACACATACTCACATTTCATAAATATACACGCACATTCTATGTTTTTCTCTATCAGAAGCACACACACAGTGATCCCAGCAGCATGGCCCACCCAGGGCTTGTTCCTGCTCACTCTATGAGATGCAGAGCCTTTACTGAGAGCCGCAGCCGGCAGCACCGAACCACCCGCACCTCACGTCAACGCCCAAGCCAAGGACACCTCACACGGTATAGGTGGGCTTAGACATCCAGGTGAAGGCAGAAGGTAACTCTGCACAACAAATCAATGGGGCCTGTATCTAGAAGGTTAATTCAAAATGTAAGATGCATTTTCTTTGGCTTAAGGGCATGTGGTATATCTGATAGTCTATTTACAAAAATACTACTCAGAGAATCTCCATAAGCATCGGTGCATAGAAGAACCATCTAGATTGAATTCCTCTCATCTCTAAATGTTATGCAGGCAAAATGAAACACTCCCATCTGTGTTTATTGGATATGATAAAAACAAATACTACATATTCGTCATTTTGTATGCTATATTTATTCGATTTGAGGTAACACCAATTGATAAATAGATGGTTCGTCGCGATGCTAACAGATGTTATGAATCACGACGCCTTTCACTGCCAAATATTTACTGATATGTTTTGTCTGAGCAGCTTTTAATCAGCAGCGTCGGCCGCGTCTAGCCGGACGGCGTTGTTTCCTAGGGAGTTGTACATACTGACGTACCCATGTCTATTCCAAAAGCCAATCCTCAGGGTGTTAGGTAGGGGGCTGTTGTAAGGCAGGGGCAATGGCACACTGGTGTACACAGCGAAAGAACACAACCGCTTTGTTTCTCATTTTTTCGATGATTGGGACTTCACCTTAGAATGCATGAATGTGAAAGTAACATATTTACACCGATCTTTTCCGATGGCGGTCCTATTTTCAGACATAAGTTGGGTAAATGGAGTGACTGAGTGTCCAGTGCGCTTCAAGAGATGTAAGTTAATGGAGGCATTATGTTCAGAATCTGACCCCATGGTACTTAGTGGTGCGTCTTATGTAAATCGTTAATGGCCCTCTGCGATGTGCAGAAGGAAGGACTGGCGGCGAGACGATAATAGAAGTCGACGACGAAGATGTGGTGAGGAAGATGATGATGATAATGTATAATTAAAGCATACATTGTAAAAAAAAAAAAATGCTCACAAAGGCTTCAACAGCCTCTAAGGCTTGAAGGGAGAGTGCCCGATGTGCCACGATAGGCCGATCAGAATAAGAACACAACCACCACGATAGGGAAGATGACTAGGAGAGAGCTCACCAGAAATTCTGTACATTTCAGAAAATGTATTGATTGCAGTGTCAAAATACATATGACCAGTGGTTCACCGACCAGTTTGATTTGTGTGTCCACACACTAAAAGGGTTGCCGCTTTTCATCATGATACATGCACGGCCTTACCCGCACTGTAGGCAACGGCAGCCACGGCGAAGCAATAACACAACACACGCGACAACGGCGCACACACAAACAGGCTCGGACATTGTCAAACACGGGGACTATGTGACTTCCATCGCTCGCCAGGCGATGTTTACTTACAGTGAACAGCGGCGAGTAAAAGTGAGACGTAACCATGGCAACAGCGGTCCCCTGAGCTGTGCTGAACTTTTTTTATATATCCTTCCCCTCCTCTCTCTTCTGATAGTTTGTACGCCGTTGATGTTCACAGCTCGACGATGAGTTTTCGACTGGGATGCTGGAATGCGCCCAAGAATGTTTATATTTTTTGTTTTACATTGAATGTGTGATGAACAAGGGGGGGTCTCTCTCTCTCTCTCTCTCTCTCTCTCTCTCTCTCTCTCTCTCCTCTCTCTCTCTCTCTCTCTCTCTCTCTCACTCTCTCTCTCTCTCTCTCTCTCTCTCTCTCTCTCTCGTCTCTCTCTCTCTCTCGACAATTTTGACAAATGTGCAGAGCAGTGGCGGGTTCAGCTAAGCTAATGTAGCATATTGCGGAATACGCTCAAGGACATCACTCTGAATGGCCAAATAAATGGGGGGGAGGGGATTGCGAGTGTGCAATGCGCAGCGTAGAATCAACTCCACCGCCAGCCCTCAACCCTGCCATGGGTGACACAACAATTATTCCACTCCGTTCCCACTGAGAATCCAAACTTGTCAAGTGAACCCTAGCCACATCGTCCATTGGAACCAACACATCTTTCTTGTGACTGATATATGAATGCACATTTTTACTTTTTTGTCGCCCAACTTAAATATTACAATGATTCTTTCTCTGCACCTACTATTGTAATCACTATATGCAAATCAAGCATAAGAGGTATCCATGCATAGGCAAAAGGGATGGAGAATATTAAACGGATGAGGGGAAGTCAAAAAGTATTAAGCAAATTGTTTTTGGGACAATGGACAATGAATATGCATAAGCCCGCGGTCGTCAGCCGGGTAGGCCCTAAAGCGCTGTCTTCATGAGCTCGTTCGCCGCCACTTCATTTTGAGGCAGCCACAGCTTTAATGTGGGCAGCCATACATATTTATTAGCTGCCCTGCCTCCTCTTCCTGCCTTCTAACTTGACAACGCCATCATCATGAAGGATAGCAAGACGTATGTATCCCCCTCGCTGCGCGTCGTCTTCTTGCCCCGACATGTGCGCACTCACAAATGTGCGCACACACACACACACACACACACACACAAACACACTCATGCTCACACACGCCACAGCCACGCACACGTTCATACATATTACACACGTGCAAACGTTCACACAAGGCAAAAAAAAGACATTCACATATGCTTTCAACCACATGCACTCATTAGCACATATGCATAAACACACACACACACAACACAAACGCACACACACTCAAACTATTTCTAAAAGTTGGCCCGATAGCATCAATAATTGAAAGTACTCGGCATGTGTTTCTGAACTATTGATCATCACGTCTTCAATATCCCCCCTGGCTTGCACAGGCATGTTGCAGCAGTCAACTCCTCTCATCTCCGAGCCTCAAGCGTAATCAAGACCAAATCCGTCCATCCAACGTGTCCAACACTTCCCTCTTCGCCACCTCAACTTTCCTGTTTGGATCTGAGACATAAACCACTAATGTTGATTGATCACTGATTGAGCGTGCTGCCGGGTTTGGGAACCAGGCGGCTGATTGACCTTTTTGATCAAGAAGTTGGAGCCGGGGGCTTCAAGTTAGCTCGCCTCAGCGTGTCTCTCCGCCATCAGATAACAGCTCAGCTCAAACCACAGGCCTGCTGGGCTGGCCCCATGCTGGGGGGGGGCAGGGAGCGGCACGCACACACACACAGTCTAACTCGAGAACACACACACACACACACACACACACACACACACACACACACACACACACACACACACACACACACACTGTGGCAACCCGGTGCTCGGTTGGGCCAGGTTCCACGGGATGAACGACACTTTTAGCGTGCGGATACGCCGTTAAAGGCATTTATTTACAATCAACTTAAATCACAAACAAGGAGCTCGCAGTCTCGAGGGGCCTCCGTGGGCCTCTAGCCTCTCCCGGACACGAGCACTTCCTCCTTGCTCCCGTGCCGTGCTGTGCTGTCCTGGACCTCCTTTTAAGTTGGCTCCGCTGCCACCGGCCAGGTGTCCACCTGGCCGGTGGCAGCGCGAGGCGAAAGCGATGCTCTCCGTCGCTGGCTGGTGGGTGGGGGTGGTATACCCCGTCCTTCACGGTCCCTTGGGCCGTGAACCTCGGTCCCCCAGGCCGAGGTTTACGTGGCGGGATGCCACAACACACACACACACACACACACACACACACACACACACACACACACACACACACACTACACACACACACACACACACACACACACACACACACACACACACACACACACACACACACACACACACACTAACTTTCTCAGTCATACACAGACATGCGCACAAACACACATACACGCACAAAATATGTGTGGGTTTGTGTGTCAAAAGACACGTAACAAGCAGAGATGGATTGAGAACAAAGGGCCTGAATGAACAACATCCCAATAAAATTAACAGCATGCTGTTATAAGGCCCAGCGTGTCAGATGTACCACGTTCATATTGCAACCTTTGAAGGGAAACTTGAGAGAGAGTGAGAGACATGAGATTGTTTGGACGCATGAGAGAGCTGATGGAGTGAAGGACTGGACAGAGGAGGGTAAAGAACACAGATACAATTAATTGTATGCAGATTCACAGTGAATCAGTTGTTGGAAACTGATCACTGCTAGAGCACAGCATGGTAGTGGTTGGTGTGTGTGAACACGCATTCGTGCGTGGGCGTGTGCATGTGACACACAGACAGACACACACACACTCATTCACCGCCTCCGTACTTTATAGATAGCTTTAGAAGTCCTGTCATAATGAAATCTTCCTCAACCAATGTACTCCAGATCCACCCCCCCACACACACACACACACACACACACACCACTGTAGCTCTTTTACACTTGTGGTGATGCAGACAAAGAGAGAAAAAAGGAGGGGACAAAGAGCCCAGCCATCATGTGGCTGATTAATGCGGTATATTCGTCATGTCAAAACATGCTCTGCCAGATCCAGCCCATTCATCATCCAAAAGAGCCCGTGCAGCACGACATCCCATCAAAATGACCGACTCCATTATCAAAGCATGGGAGCATTGGATGTTAGTTGTTGGTAAGATTGTATTGCATGGACATTGTTTAGTCAATAATCGTGAAATGATTGGTCATTATGTGGGGAGTTTGGAAGTGCCAATTAATACTACGTTAAGCAATGGCTATGCGAGGACATTTGCTTAACGTAGTATTAATTTACCTAGGTTACAATATAATTACGTTGTTTTAGGATTTTACAGTACTACAACTCTCGAGCCCTCTCAATATGCCTGAGTATCGCCCACCACATCCCATCATGCATTTTGAAAGCCTTATATTGCAGTCGGTCAACCAGGGACTTTCAAACCCCTTATTTGGTTAATAGATTAATATTATGCATTCAATAACATTTTATGAAGGCCTTCCCCCCCCCCCCCAAATAAGAATTCCAAGAAATATATATGTATTTATTCATATTTGTTTAATTCTTGAAACCGAATGCATTCGTGTGTAGTGGATTTTATGCGATTTTTTCTATTTAAATCGGCTTAAATAATTATAACAATAATGACTTCATATACGCATTTTCCCGATTTAAATAATCAGCCTATTTTTTGCCAGTTATTCTGACAAAAAATCGCTTTTTCAATACATGTTCTTCTCCATATGTTCTTTTAGGATATATATTTACAGTTGCCATGTTTTGTGAATGTTAAAGACATTTCAACATTTCATGGTATCTCATTATTCAAACAAAATGACCACTGGCAGCTGAACTAAGACAATGCAGGACAGTTAACAATTGGTTTGCATTCATTAAACTCGAAATTTCAATGCGAAGGAAACATATGGTGGTTGAGGAAAGCATGTGAGGAGCCAAATATGATTCTACAAAAAAAAGTCAGAGTCAAGTCAAAATAAATTATGATTAATTCCATCAAAAACGCATTACGGCCCAACAGATATTCAACTAACGAAAAATAACTGAAGCTGTTTTGACGCAGACTTTGTATGACGGTATTGTGGCTCACAGGAGCTCCAATATGTCCTTAAAACCCTTCACACCTTTATACCCTGTCGTCACGCCAAGACGAGAGCTGAAATGTCACCATCTGTTGACAGAGCCGAATTAAGTGGAAAATATGAGGTGACGTGACCAGACAAGAAAAATGTAGAATTGTCGTGTGTAGTGTGTGTGTGTGTGTGTGTGTGTGTGTGTGTGTGTGTGTGTGTTAGAGTGTGAGATGAGTGGGTGTGTGCTTGTGTGCGTGTGTGCTTATGAATGTGCGTGTGTGCTTGTGAATGTGTGTGTGCGTGTGTGTGTGAGTGTGGGTGTGAGCGTGTATGTGCTTGCATGCGTGTGTGCTTTGTCGAATGTGTGTGTGTGGCGCTTGTATGCTGTTTGCACATGAGTGCAGGTGTGTGTGCGCCCACACACGTGCATTGTTAGAGAATTATGCTCTTGAACGTGCTATTGTCAAGGAATATATAATTATGTGACAGGATAAGTAATATCTTTATACGATCCATTTTTAGAAGTTCACCACGTAGAAATATACTTCACACACAGGCATACAAAAGGGTGTCTTAGTCCTGAGAAATGTCTGTTTTCAGAGGTACACAAGTGTGTATTTTACTTTGATCCTCCTTTCTGCATGCGTATGCATGCATACAGTATAGGTGTGCATGCACATATTCACACGTCAGTTTGTGTGTGCATGCATGATATTTGATACAGATCCAGTAGGGAATTCCCTCGTTCCTTCCCTGAAATACCTCTCTCTCCTCTCTTATTGGATCCCTCCCACCAGCACTGCATGGTATATACAGCAGCTCGGAGGCTCTCTCTCGGCTCTCTCTCTCTCTCTCTCTCTTCTCTCTCTCTCTCTCTCTCCTCTCTTCTCTCTCTCTCTCTCTCTCGTCTCTCTCTCTCTACTCTCTCTCTCTTCTCTCTCTCTTCTCTCTTCTCTCTCTCTCTCTCTCTCTCTCTCTCTCTCTCTCTGTCTCTCTCTCTCTCTCTCTCTCTCTCTCTCTCTCTGCTTTTGATTTCCTTTCACTGTATATAAAGCTCAGGATTCATGGCCCAGAAGGAAATGGGATGAGGATGCTGACGAAGCAGGTATATGCAGTACAGTCCTGGATGATAGAGATGATAGATGTGCTGTGTGTGGGCCCATGTTTCATGTTTCATTGTGTGTGTGTGTGTGTGTGTGTGTGTGTGTGTGTGTTGTGTGTACGTGCCTGACTGACTGACTGATTTTGTGTGGGCCTAGGTGTGAGAATGCATGCGTCTGTCTGTGTGGGCCGGTGTCTTCATGTTCCTCAAGCTATAACAGTCAACAACCATCCTGACTTCAGAGCTATGTGTGCTCTTGGTAGAGTCACACTCACACACACACACACACACACACACCACACACACACCACCCCCCCCCCCCCCCCCCCAGTGGAAGGTCACCAGCTGGGGTCTTGTAGGTGGATGTGTTCGACACAGAGTCAGCCAGTGTGCAGGTATATACAGCTCCCCCCCCTCCCTTCCCCGGTGGGTTTCTCTGCTTCCCACTATGAGCATCTGTCATGCCCCCCACCCCCCCAGCCCCCTACACTGACCCCCCGTGAACCCTTGCTCAGTGTGACACGTGTCTAAGCTCACGCTGGTGGTCCTTAAGGGTCAAAGGTTGAATGTCACAGTGAAGGACCTGTCATCTGGGCCAAATGGGCCCTGGAGAGAGACTGTGGGTGTTGGTGTGTGTGTGTCTGTGTGTGTGTGTGTGTGTGCGTGCGTGTGTGCGTGCGACGTGCGTGTGTGCGTGCGTTTGTGTGTATGTGTGTGTGTGTGTGTGTGTGTGTGTGTGTGATGTGTGTGTGCATGTGTGCATGTGTGCATGTGCGTGTGCATGTGGAGGGGATGGAGGGATGGGTCACCATGAATACAAAGCAGATATGACCTTTGAAAGAGCAACCGTCTGTGTGTTAGCCGGGTATGTGTATGGGAATGTGTCCCCGTGTGTGACCTTGTGTGGGCGCATTTGTGTTTGCGCGTGTGTGTGTGTTTCCATGCATTGGTATGCAATCTGTTGATACCTTGAAAGTTCTATAAAATGAGACCACCATGGCCTTTACGGCCTTACCCACTCTCTTGTGGAACTAAAATGAATGATTCAAATGAAATAAATAGTAAATAACCAATTATATTGTATCCTACCAAGGTGGTTTGCATCTCAATCATTAATTATATATAGCATGGCTGCAAGGTTAGCGCCTATAGCAGCTGTCATGTCATCTCCCTTCTGCTGTCCTTTTATTTAAATGCATCATTATTAGTATTCCACAGTATTCTCATGTGTATTCCTCTCTGCCTAGGCATGCATCACAAAGATCCTGCTCGATATAAGGCCTACCATTTATTTCCTCCAGTCCATCCACGTGCATTTTACCACAATGGACATCTGGGATATTTTAGGTCCTCCCCTCCCTTCCTACACTCCTCTCGCTCTTTCTGCCTCTCTCCCCTTGTCTCTTGTCCTGTTCTGCCCCATCACAAGGAAGTGAGAACCATCAGGTCACAGAGAGAGAGAGACAGAGAGACAGAAAGAGAGAGAGAAACAGAGACCGAATGAACAATGAGACAGAGACCAAGAGCGCGAGAGGGAGAGAGAACAGAAGGAAGGCGGAGAGAGGGAGATGGAGAAGGAGAGACAGAAACAGAGTTGCCAAGACCAAACAGAGCCAGAGACCAAGAGGGAGAGGGAGGGATAGATAGAAGGAAAGGAAGACTGAGAGGGGGGGAAGGAGAGGGAGAGAGAGAGAGAAACAGAGATGCGGGAAAACCGACTGAGAGAGACCAAGAGAGAGGGCCTCTGTCTCAGTCGGCGGGATCAAAGCAGCAAGGGAGAAACACTCGAAGAGAGGAAAGCCAATGGGAGGAGACAGAAATGGGGGCTGGTTAGCGAAGGAGGGAGGTATGATATGTGTATAGGAGGATACAAGACCCAGGGGAGCGAGACAGGAGGCAGAGTGAAAGGGTAAGCCGAAGCCCAGGGGGCCTCCCTGGAACCGGTGAAGGGGGAGAACATAACTATGATGAAGATCAAGGAAAATGACACTTGGAAGAAGACAGGAGGAGGGGGGTTGGGGGGAGGGGGGATGACAAGGCTGGGGTGGGGTTGGGGGGGTCATTTACGCTAGGACTGGTGAATAATGAACATCATAACACACAGACATATACATTTATGAAAAAAAAAAAAACACACGTGCATGCAAACACACATATACAATCAGACACACATCACACACACAAGAATGCATTCATCATCAACTCATCTTCATCCGCTTATCCGGGGTCGGGTCGCGGGGGGAGCAGCTCAATCAGACCCAACTACAAACACATATTCACACACACACACACACACACACACACACACACACACACACACACACACACACACACACACACACACACACACACACACACACACACACACACACACACACACTCACACACACACACACACACACACAGAGCCTGGTCCTACCAGACTCTCATACTTCATTACATTTGCAC
Source organism: Gadus macrocephalus (assembly GCF_031168955.1). Lineage (NCBI taxonomy): Eukaryota > Metazoa > Chordata > Actinopteri > Gadiformes > Gadidae > Gadus > Gadus macrocephalus. The sequence continues at coordinate 11,361,776 of NC_082403.1, forward strand.
AGAGAGTCTGGACCTACTCAATTGACAAACTTTAACTCACTTGAAGGCGGGTGTCTGTTGAAGTTTAAAACTTGGATTTTATTGGATCTGCCAAGTGCCACTCTGGATCTGCCATAACAC
>NC_082403.1:11361995-11364495 GCF_031168955.1 Gadus macrocephalus
CGGCCGCCGGGTGACTGTGTCAATATTTGCAGCGAGCGCCGTTTAGGTTGGGGGGCACGAGGCAACACTCTGCCCGACTGTGTGTCTATGTGTGTGCCGGTGGCAAGGATGAGCGGAAACAAGCGAGTTGAGGAAGTACAACCAGGATATCTGCATCTACTAACCCGCATTACATGATGAATTAGACTTCAAGGCCACCTGAATGCAACCGGGATATTAGTATTAACATGGTTTATTATTAGTATTTACAGGTTTGTATTATTAGTATTACCAGGGTTGTATTAGTATTAAGAGGCTTGTAATATTAGTATTAACAGGGCTGTTTATTCATATTAACGTCGTTGATATATTAGTATTAATAGGGTTGTATTGTTAGTATTAACATTGTTGGATTAGTATTAACATGGTTTATTATTAGTTTCTACCAGGGTTGCATTATTTGTATAACAGGGTTATATTATTTGTATTAAGAGCTCATTATTAGTATTTACAGGTTTGTATTATTTGTATTAATAGGGTTGTAATATTAGTATTAGTATTTTGGTATTATTAGTATTAACATGTTAGTATTATTAGTATTAGCAGGCTTTGATATTAGTATTGACAGGGTTATATTATTACTATTAAAGGGTTGCACTATTAGTATTGACAGGGTTGTATTATTCATATCAACAGGGTTGTATTATTAGTATTGACAGGGTCTATTATTAGTATGGTCAGGGTTGTTTTATTAGTATTTACAGGGTTGTGGGGAGTGATGAGTCTGTCGCTGCATGCGTGCATTTCTGTCGCTTTGAGGATGAGTCAATGTCCTCTCACATTAGAAATTATGCCAGATGTGCCCCACTCAAGACAAACCCCCCCCCCCCCCCCTCCGTCAACACACTGAGTCTACATTTACACACACACACACACACACACACACACACACAACCACACACACACACACACACACACACACACACACACACACACACACACACACACACACGTACGCACACACACAAACACACACACAGTGTCCCTCTCTTGGTCCATTTTAGGGTTTTTGCGCGCAGTGTTTGAGATGTCGGATTCATCCGAGCGGCCACACCAGGCGAGTCACCAGGGAACTGACCCGTCGTGACACCCGTCAGCTCCTGGTGAAATGCTCTGTGGGCGCTGGGGTGGCAGTGTTGGGAATCGCGGATACAGTCCACCGAGGGAATCTAGAATATAGTCGGTATGCAGCAAAATGGAGGTTCTGGACATTGATGAGGAGTTATTTCTGCTTGACGTGCACTCTAATGCCCCGAATCCCCCATCCGGCAGTGGGAGCCCTAATCCTTTTTTATGCCCTGTCTAAACAGCTCTTTGGGACATTAGAAGGGGGATGAAGAGACATAGAGGGATGAAGAGACATAGGAAATTATCAGAGAGAGAGAGAGAGAGAGAGAGAGAGAGAGAGAGAGAGAGAGAGAGAGAGAGAGAGAGAGAGAGAGAGAGAGAGAGAGAGAGAGAGAGAGAGAGAGAGAGAGAGAGAGAGAGATCTCCATCCAGTGGGGAGAGTTCAAACGCTTATGAAATTCTCTTGGATAATGCCAAGTATTGCTCCCCCAGCTGTTGCCGTAAATAAAACGGTGCCTAGACCGTGTGCGGGGTTGCATGGTTGAATAAGGGTTGAGGGTAAACATAAAATGTAATGTGAGAATGTGTGTGGGAATGTGTATATAATTATGTTTGCTTGTGAATGCGTGTGGCTGTGACACGGCGTGTGTTTTTTCGTTCGTACTAAACAGTGGACAGGTAGGACACCTGAGAGATCCATGCTGATGCATGATGGGAAAACACAAAAGAAGCAGCATAGGATTGGCAGACTTGTAGACTGCATCTCTGAACACGTCAAAACCCTATGAATGAATGAGCTGCTGAGTGACAGTGTACTGGTGGGATATTGCGTAAACATTGACATTTTGTAATTCAAATCTGATATGTTGTTCTGTCGAGACGGACGCTTATATAAACAAAATAAACCGCTGTTTTTCAATCACTTTCAGCAAATAGTTTGGCAGACGTTATAAAGCAGACACATGGATGGGCACTGCTAGCCCGATGCACATAGCTAAGGGAGAAAACTGATGCTTAGGCGCCATAGTCTCCATATTTTCATCCATACAGCGGGACATTGGCTGTGTGTGTGTGCTTGTTTGTGTGCGGGTGCATGTATTAACGTGACTTACCTTTTTTCTGCTACCTGGATCCCATTTGGACCCATGCAGATGGAAGTCAGCCGTCACCAGGGGACGTTTGTGTAATTAAAGCGCACATGCCAGAGAACACTTGGCTCCAGGTGCTCGCCCCTTCCCCGTCCTCGACGTCTTCGTCTCCTTTACCACACTGCGGGTTAATTAGGGGTTCATTAATTAAACACATATGCAGCCGCAATGCTGACCAGTGTTTGACTTGGATGCAGGCGATGCACTTAAAGGGGAACTGTCACGCTCGGCTGCTTTCTAATATG
>NC_082403.1:11371995-11384299 GCF_031168955.1 Gadus macrocephalus
GGTCAGAAAATTATGCATTGGCTCCACATAGTTTAAGTAAATTTTTTAACCAGGTTTGACATTTTATATGTCGAATTTAAAATGTATGATTTCTTAATCACAGTAAAAAGTGAAATTAAATAATATTTAATGAGATTGCCCATCAGCTGTTTTTAACAGAAAGATATTGAATTCCAGGTCTATATTAGGTTCCCGCCTTCAACTCATTGTAGATAATCTTGGCCTTAAAGGACTCAAAGTAGAAAGAATTACACACAGTTTTTGTAAGTGTGTATCTGTCTATGTGCTTCTTCTGTATCCTCAGGGATGTTTTCATTTGTATGGGCAATAGTATGCTGTGTGTGTGTGTATGTGGGTGGGTGGGTGTTTGTGTGTGTGTGGGTGGTGGTTGTGGATGTGTGGATGTGTGTTCTTGTCCTGGAAAGAAAAGGCTCTGTCCTAGTACTGGAAGAGAGGGAACAGCCAGATGTTAATGTATGAGAATTGGAGCTCAAGTTAGATTTGATGTTTAAACTTTTCAATACGGTATTTCTTTGTCTTTTCTGATGATAACTGTCATTGAATTTCTTTATTTTTGCGCTCTGTTTTCCCCCCATCTGTTTACTTTTTTGAGGTAATCAATTGAGAATGGGCCAGCCACATACTTTCATTGTCTGTTATTGTCTTCCAACTTTTATGCTAAATACATTTTGGGCTGCTTTTGTTTTCATTCTTTCTCTGCAGACTCATTCTTTCATTAAATTAGACGCTTTCTGACAACTTGACACTTTCTACAGAGTAAATTCCAGGTGCCTTTTCAAAAAAATTGGATACAGCTGTGCCATAAAATAAATCATATTTGTTTTCAGTTTACAAAGCTGAAGGCTTCAACTACCAAATATTGACTTTAAATTCAAATTTCCACCCACAAAGCTATCAAGCAAAATACTTAATTCAATACAAAAACTGCACTAAGAAACTTCAAATCATGCATCGAATTTAAACAAGCAGAAATTTGCAATATATTTTGAGGAATTGTAGACCAACCAAAGAAACATCAAACATTTCCTTCCTTCTTCCATTTCACCCTTCCAGTCTGCCAAATCGAGGAACCAACCTCCACCACGTTTTCTAGGTTTTCTGCCTATCTAGGGAGCAGCCTAGCAATTGGTACACAGCACAAGTTTTCTGTTTTACTATTCATCCCTGGTGCTAAATCCTTGCCTCAGTCCATCGCGGGGAGGTGATGAATTATAGCTGCAATATCTCGCAGTGGCTGATGGCCAAATTCCGTCGGTATACACCTTTAAGCCGTGCGCCCAGGCTTTTTCTCAATGCATGTCTCACGCAGGCTACACATACATTGTTCGGATTTATATATTTCATCATCTCGGTCCATTCTTATGTGGAATGGAGTGATTATTATGGTGACATAGATGTTATAAATGGGAATCATTACAGGGATATAAACCGATGACACCCTTTCAGCGAAAACCAGAAAAAAGCGAAAACCATTCTATGTTCTCCACATCCTCAAAATCCCCCCCCCCCGACCTTTTTAGATGCCTTTAAATTCTTTATAACTACCATAAACTTTTCCTCAACAACGAAAAGTATCATCATCTTATGCCGCTATAGGCTTCCAAAGCGCTGATTCAAAATGAAAGACGTGTCTTACCTCAGCCCAGGTCTTGGCTTATATAAGTGTAATGTTAATTGGGGGGAAAGGAGCCCAGAACAGCCACTGGCAGCGGCTTGGATTACTTCTCTGTAGTCCTGTGTGATTGATGCACATCAAAAAACTGGAGTCAGCCAAGATTTCGTAATTTTTTTCCACTATTTTAGGATGTCAAACAGTGGTGAAACGAATATAAACAACAGCTGACAAATCACTTCAAGTCAATCTTCAGTTGTTTTGATTTTGATTGTTATCACCCCATGTGATTGTTTTCAAGTGTGAACATTTGCAGGGGGTTTGGCAGCGCACTATTTTCATTTTTTGGTATGTCAGTAAAACACACGGGTCATAGTCAAATTGCTCATGTTATATTTAATCAGCGGCATCACTGAGTTTCGACAAAGTGCCGTAATGTACACAGGTTAGCCCGTTTAAACATCAGCAGTACTGCACAGTGTACACGCTTGTGCGGTTCTGTTTTGTTTTTGTTTTCATGTATTTAACTGTACTGTACAGACGCAATGCCGTGTAGGAAATCAACCCCCACTGCGTGTTATCAGCGTAAGGTCAATGGAAACGAGAACGCTTTCATCATGGATGCCTGGCTGACATTGCACTTTAAAACATGAATAAACATGCACAAAATTGACACATGTTCCATTAGTTGTGTGTGTGTGTGTGTGTGTGTGTGTGTGTGTGTGTGTGTGTGTGTGTGTGTGTGTGTGTGTGTGTGTGTGTGTGTGATCCCACCTTTTCCCCAGAATCTGACTCTTTTCAGGGGATTGCCGCCTGCGACTGAAAGTCGTTCATGTTGGAACTCATCCACTGAAACATTTACCGTGTGTACACGCTGTGCATTTCTCATTCCACATGCCAGGGAAGCCACACTCATCCGGATGTGAATCTATTACCACGCCGTCGCAATCCATCACACGGGATTAATTATATGTAAAAAAAACAACAATTCACAGCAGATGATTATTTTCCGTCATATTTTTTTTACGAAACCAAACCCGTTTTCAGCCGTCGCCGAGAACCATCATTGTGATACACGAGAAGCGGGAGGGGAAAAGGGATGGAGAGAGGAAGGGTTTGGGATGGCCGTTCGCGCTCTCCCCCCTCTCTCTCTGTGATTTGCCTGTAGTGTTTCTTCCTCATCTGATCCAGAGCTGAGAAAGGCCCTGACTCGTACAACCGGCTTACAGCCCCACACTAATCCTCCCTCTGATTCATTTCACTGCAGTTGGAAGCTTTTATTTCTCTCTTTCTCCCTCAATAATTCACTGTCCTCCAAGCACACACACACACACACACACACACACACACATACACACACATGCAAAGACACACACTCACACTTCTGATGCCTTAAACGTTACGTTAAAATGGAAAAGCGCCATTGAACCGGTAAATTGTACTGCGTTATATTTCAGCCAATCGTGCACAAGTACACACACACTCACACACACACACAAGCGCACACACCCACACGCAGAGGAAATCGTTGTGGTTTGATATTTGATAGTCTTTCTGAAGACATTAACTACTCATTTATTTTCTGATGTTCTATTTTTATTAGATGTATAACATGGTTCTGTATATAACATAACCTTCACTATGTTGTGCGAGGAAAGCATTTCCTCCCAGTTCTTTATGTCCTGTTTGATTGCCTGTCAGTCAGTTGGACAAGAAGCAGCAGAATGAAGCAGGAAAATGTGTCTGGGTTTGCATGTAAAATGGAGAGAGAGAGAGAGAGAGAGAGAGAGAGAGAGAGAGAGAGAGAGAGAGAGAGAGAGAGAGAGAGGGAGAGGGAGAGGGAGAGAGAGAGAGAGCAGAAAGGAGTTATAGGGTGTTTAGAGTGAACAATATTGAAGCCCTCCCCACCACCCCATCCCTCCCAAACCCTCCCCCCCCCCCCCCCATTGACGGTAGGCCTTTGTGTCATTATTAAAGATTAATGTTTCTCTTTTTTCATGAGCACCGAAGGAATTAGCATTAGTGATGGTTTTAACGTCAAACCGCTTTTTCAGAGCTGTCACTCTTTCCGGCCTCATGAAAATGAGACGACTTAATACGGTGCCGCTAACATAACCACCTCATCACACTGGCAGAATAGCACCGAGCCACACTGAAATGTTCCATGTTGATATGCAAATGCAACCATACTGTAGACATAATACGTGTCAAATTATGCTGAAAAGGTATTAACAGGGTATCCGGGCTGGTCTTAGCATCAAGAATTTTGACGAAATCCTGTTAGCAGTTAGTTTCATAAGATGACATTGAATTGTATTCATTTCTTCATGTTGCTTGGCCTTTCCTATTGAATGAGCACTTAACCCAAGTTAGGTGCTCAAGCCTTATCTATCCGTTAACTAAGCGTATGTTAGAATAAATCATTAAATCATCATCGTTAGAAATTGTAATTCTTTTAAATATTTTGCACTTTTTTTCTATGGTTGGTTCTATGTCTCAGGATGAAGATTGGTTTATCACCCACCTGTCCAACTTGCACTGTGCACACAAAGTCCGAGAGGACCAGAACCTCCGTACTTCTCCTCCATGCTGATAGCAGCGGGGGCTTTGCGTGAGACCTTTGTATGATGCAATTAGGTTTGTGTGTGTGTCAAGCACCAAATGTCAGCAATTCCTGCTCTGCTTCACATGTGCACCCAGTTGGTCACACGGTTCTAAACCCAGCTGCACTGCTCTACAGTACCGACCCCTCCTCCCCCTCTCTCTCCCCACCCCCCCCTCCTCCCCCTCTCTCTCCCCACCCCCACCCCACCCAGGTCTTGTGCGCTGTATGGGGAGGGGGGGCGGGGGGGGAGGCGCACTGCGTTCGTGTCAGCAGAATCCCTGGCCCGGCATGGATCATTTAGACCTCCATTACGTAAATGCATGCAACGTCAATGAGCACTGGGGAATGATCTGACGGATTGACGTGTGGTTTGAGCCAATCAGAAGCGACATTCTAGACCAGTAGTGAAAAAGAGACAGCATCATTAATTTATGTATAATTTGAGACCTTTTGTTTACCCAGGGTGGGCTCAAAGGCTGGGTTAAACACAGGCCTCTAAACGGTTGATTAGCAGCACAAAGCAAGTAGTACAAAACCGACCAATCAAAAGGCGGCTAGGTACAAAGCGCCACGCCACTGTGTCTCCACTAAGTGCTAATTGTTGACGGAATCGCATTTTCTGTGCGCCTCACACTTTAGATTTTGATTAACAGCCCACCCAATTAGCAGATTTGTATGTTACTAATTGTGTTCAGCCTCCTAATAGTTTAATCTCTTCACTTTTGAATCCTTTGCCACAACACCCGCTCTGTGTGATGCTAGCCATTAGCTACTGTGCTCTGGAGACTCAGCTCCCAGAGTCATTGAAGGGGAAACTAGTTTTGAAGATCACATGCGGGCTAGATGCAAACCGAGCATGACAAGTGCTCCCGACCTAAAGCTCTGTGCCGGAGCGTAAGTAGTGATGAGCGGGAACACAATAATGATGGAGGTGAGGGACACAAGGTTACTTGTTTGACGGAAAGATTTAAATATTATTTTAATCATTCCTTTAAATAATACATCTTGCACATGGCGTGTCCTCTTTAGCCTGCGGCAATGAGTTCGACCACATTGGCTAAGAAGGTCTTATTGTGTTCAAGTCAAACTTTTTTTAACCCTCTACAGTGACAAAGAATACAATTATGTAGTACATTCACCTGCCCACAATCTATTCAAATGTAAACACAATGTATGATGTATTTGCATAATTCATATTGGCTTTAAAACAAATACATACATATACATTGTTATTTTGTTTCCGATTTGTTTCAATCAAGCCCAGGAAATCTATTCAACACACACACACACACACACACACACACACACACACACACACATAAATGTTCACAATCTTTCCAATGTGTATGCCATTTAAAAATATTCTTGATTAGGCTTGCGATAAATAAATAAATAAAATATATATATATATATATATATATATATATATATATATATATATATATATATATATATATATATATATATAGTATGACATATATTCTTTTTCAATTTGAGAAACAATAAACAAATCACCGCTAAGCGCCAACTGTCATTCCTAAAGAGCACGGACGCCACAACATCCCGCCTGTAGCTTGTATTGCACTAACTGGCTTTCAGCTGCATGTACTCATTATAAGCTAACATGCCAGAACACATCTTGTGCTCTTGCAATCAATTACACTGGATGGAGATTCTGGTAATAGCCGGCCCACTTTAGGATCTGGCAAACACAGCTGTCAAAATGGGCTAGTCCCCGCATAGTATAAACCACAGGCACACACAGGCACACACACACACACACACACACACACACACACACACACACACACACACACCACACACACACACACACACACACACACACACACACACACACACACACACACACACACACACACTGTCCCTTGCCAGTGGTATCAATTTTGCAATCAATATGCAATGAAGCCTCATCAAAGAGCCCCCTCTATGTTCATGTAATGGACAAATTTGATGATGTGTCACATTGAGAGAGAGAGAGAGAGAGAGAGAGAGAGAGAGAGAGAGAGAGAGAGAGAGAGAGAGAGAGAGAGAGAGAGAGAGAGAGAGAGAGAGAGGAGAGAGAGAGAGAGAGAGAGAGAGAGAGAGAGAGAGAGAGAGAGAGAGAGAGAGATGCAGGGGGCATAATGCAGGGGATGGAGAGATCTGGAGGGAATGCAGGGTGGGATGACAGACAGTCTGGTATAATGATGTATTATGTGGGCTCCCCTGCTCCATGCTGCTGTCTATTAACCTGCGTGTGGATCGGAGGTATAATGACAAACCAATCGTTATTCTGCACTCATTACCACCCCCCCCCCCCTAACCCCCCGGGGTTACTGGTTTCTCCCGTTCTTTTCTCTTCTATTTTGTACCTGTCAGCCTTAACCAGGGTGCAGCTAAACCCTCACCGCTTAGTTGGACTTTCGGCGCGCTAAGTCGAGCCAGCATATACTGTACATGTCACCAAAGTTCACCGTGGTTGTGTTTTATTAGTACCACTTTTTTGGTATTAAAGCTTCAGAAATAACCTTGCGGGCCTTCATGAATTCGAGGCGGTCTCTCGGCAGAATATAATACACCCACATGTAAACAAGAATATTTCACACACTTACATGGACGGTGACTAGCGCAGGCTGGCACCTACCCTGACGAGATAAGACAAACAATTACTTTATTAGAGCCTGGAGGGGTTGGAACGTGGGCGCCGAGGCCTTGGAAAGAGCTACGTTGTAGCGGCGGGGGACATGTAGGTGGAAAGACAATAAGGAGGGATTGTGGGAGTTACGATAGCTGTAAATGCATATACCTTATATACAGGCCGACTTCAAGGTCCTTATGTAGAATGGGATAGCGTGTTTGTTGCGGCCAAAAATCCTTGATGAAGTATGCGGCATATATATGCAATTTTATGCAATGAAATTGCGGAAACTTGCAAAAAATGCGGGAACTTGCGAAAAATGCAGCTTTACGATGACGTTTACGTCACGTAATTACGTCACTTCATAACGTTCCCTTGGCAACAGGGGGAAGTGGCTGCTCTTGTATGAAGTAAACACAACATTTTTCAACTTTCTGCTGAGCTATTTGTGACTTTTTTGCAACGAAAATGCAGGGATTTTGAAATCATGCAAGCCCCACATATTTTGCGCGGAAATCGGCAATTTATGAGGTGAAAGTGCGGCATATTTGAAAAAAATCGGCCCCCACGTGAATATGCAGACTTTGGCTGATAATGCGTTGAATTATACGATCGCATAATCGCGTTTTTTCTGGAGGAACCGTATATCTTGTATAACGGTGATTGAATAATCAAGTGAGGAAATGTCATCAGCCACTCGGCATGTGTTGCAGATTCTCTTTTGTGCTGCTTTAGTACTGCTACTAAGCCATCAGTAGTGATCCCTTCACTCTATTTGATTTAAATTTAATTGAGCGAAACTCAATCTAGTGTATGACAAGACAGACCCCCGAGCACTTAGAGATAAAAGTAAATAAATGGTAAATGGACTACATTTATACAGCGCTTTTCAGACCAGTAGCCACTCAAAGCGTTTTACAATTATTGCCTCACAATTATCCATTAATAGACACATTGAGGTGTCAGCCATGCAAGGCGACAGCGAGCTCGGTAGCAGTTAGGGTTAGGTGTCTTGCTAAGGGAATCCTTGACACTCTAGCTAGGAGGAGTCAGGGATTGAACCAACCACCTTCCGCTTGCCAGAGGACTCCGCTCTACCTCCTGAGCGAGAGTATGCGTGTGTGTGTGTGTGTCTGTGTGTCTGTCTGTGGGTGTGGGTGCTTCTATAACCATCCATAGCTACTTGCATGGGTTAATATAAAGGATTCAGACCTAGGGTTACTTTCTGATACTGCATGCATGCAGTCGCTTTGAAATTGTTGTTACTCAAACGAGTACTTCACGCACAGATGTATTGAATACGTCTATTCTGATATTTCTTCAATGCAGTGATTGTGTTGGGCTTCTTGTCCACATTTGCATGTCTCACACGTGGTGTGAAAGAGCTCTCGACCAAACTCATTGGCAGCCGGTCTGCTGTGATTTTATAGAGGAACAAAGCAATATTTTCGCTATCGATCCGGAACTCCTCTGGCGAGAGAACTAATTCCTTGAATGGACTCAAAGGCTTTGAAGATGAGAGAGGGACACGCTACTGTTATTTATAGTGCCTACAAGGGGCTTAGGGAGAGAGTAGTAGTCGTGTTTTGCATAATATGGTATTTTCCAATGGCTCTGTAAACCTTGCTAAATGCTGCGTCCACCCTGTGTGTGTGTGTGTGTGTGCGTGTGTGTGTGCATTTGTGTGTGTGCATTAGTGTGTGTGTGTGTGTGTTTGTGAGTCTGTGTTTGTTACTTGTATTTTAACTATTTAAATGGCTTCTCAATGACTGTTTAGCTTCACAATGTTATTAATTTTGGCTGCTTCAGGCAAAATGTTTCCTTGGGCTATAATAACCTACATTTCCATCCTCCAAAGCCAGGTGCGAGCAAGCAGTTAACTGCTTCTTTTTGGGAATAAACATTGTGTATCTTTCGGCTATTGAATGAATGCTATATCATGATGTTGCTTGGCATTGGGCACTGGGATACCCATTGCCAAAACTGTGTAGAACTGGATTGCCTCAGCCTGTATTCATTTGACAAACATTATCCACATGAATAGGCTATTATGAAAATATAATATGTTTAGCCACCGCATTAAGTCAAATAAACACACCACACACAGATATCAATGTTTGTGCCACTAGATTAAATTGCTTACAGGGAACACAATGCCTCATATTGCGTGATTAACATTTTTTGCAGTGCAGTTCAGATCTTTTAACCTTACTTTAATCTAATGTTGGTTGAAATACTCAATCTACACGTTAACCCTTTTCCTTGACCAAGCTCAGACCAAAGTTAATATATACATCCCAGTTCATAGGTCAGGGCGGCCATTTTGTCACTTGTACACTGGAGCATGGGGAGTTTGGTTTGTTAATGGTGCTACCATATTTCTTTTGTATACGTGAAATGGATGTTTTTTGTACACTTCCAAAAGCATGGATTACCATTGTTTTTGTTTTAATCAAGGAAACCTGTATGAGGTAAGTGGTAACGCTTTTTTACTATCAGTCCATTGCTGGCGCACATGAGGCGATAAAATACCATCTTTGTAAACTATGTTAAAAGAGGGACACAATCAGATACTGAAGTCAATAGCACAACCCCTGCCCACACCTCATCCGCAGGCACTGGAAGTTATATTATCAATTTATTTAGATCTGTCGTGCAGCAACAACAATTAGGCATTTCTGCATGGGTGATAATTGTGCTTATCCCCAGTGAAAGTCGGTTGGGTCGATTATCTTCTAGCCTATTGGATGATATTATCTCCATTATATCCACTGTGTGGATTCACAATCACTAAGATGATAAATCTGTAATAGCAGATGAAGCAGACGAAATGGGCCGCTAAAGCGTTGATATTCATACAGTAGGCTACGTTTGGTGTACGTGCAAAAAAATCATTCTGTGTAGTAAGTATGTAGGTAGGCTATGCCGTAAACGTTTGATCTTCATGATAAAAGCAAAAGTCTTCTGCACTAATATGTAAAATATTTCACGTTTAGATAGTGCCTGAACAAAGTATTATGTCATTCACTAAGTTCATTGGCTAGTACTCTACCACTACTGATGAAAGCGATGCAAATCGGGCCATGTTTTGTTTCTGGGGCGTAATATCGGGTGATACAGGCTTTTTCCTTCAGTAGTTGGAGTCAATTTAAATCTGTGTTTTTGTGCTTGCAATGACTGCACTATTTTGTTCTGAGTCAGATCCTGTGAATAGCTAAGCTAATTTTGTTTCCCCATGTATCCCTGACGCTGCTTTTCTCAAAGAATCGGCCCTGTCATATCCTATGCATCAGCATCTTGCCATTTTTTATTTATTAAAAATCTCCCCTTTTCCTTTTCGTCAACCTAGCCCTCTCTGTCAAAATGCTTTTGTCTTTGTCTCCATAAACCAATTAGGTTAGTTTACAGCTGGACCTATGAGGTCGTTCTAACTATAAACTCTGCAACAAGTTCAAAAGGGGAAGCTACAAAGTGTTCCCATTTTCCCGTTCATTTATTTTGACCTTGTCCATGTTCGCACGGTGCAGTTTCTCCATGACTTTGTGTTCAAAGAGTCCCCAGGAAGGCCCCACTTGAACATTGGCACTTTGTGTGGTTCACAAGTCTGTGTCCGCCGTTCGTAACGTTTGCCATCAGAATGTAGGAAATCTGTCCGGCGTGTCACATAATGACACTGACTTGGCTCGCACAGAAGAAGAACTCTGCAGAAGGACCCAATGCCACTATCATTCGAAAACATCCCTGTGTTTTGTATCAACTGGGGCACAAAGTAATGATTTAGTTTGATTTTGATTAACGAGAAACAGAACGACTGAATGATGCGATGGTCTGAATAACTTTCCTTTGCCATCTCCTGTTCTCCTGCCATCTGATTGGGAGTTCCAGCTCTATGTACGTGTGACAAGAAAAGGGGCACGGTTCCTGTTCCATCTTTATTTCCCCTTGGATTTATTTTTCCCCCAAGCTGCTTTTCCTTTCTGCAATGCCCCTCGAGCCATAGCAACTGGCAATCACTCAGTACCCGGGCTCTCTCTCTCTCACTCTCACTCACTCACTCACTCACTCACTCACTCACTCACTCTCACACACACACACACACACACACACACACACACACACACACACACACACACACACACACACACACACACACACACACACACACACACACACACACACACACACACACCACACACACACACACACACACACACACACACACACACACACACACACACTGAAATACACCAAAGCCAGCATCCGTCTTTTATTTTTCTAAATGTGTGTTTGTCTGCCTTTTTTTGTTCATGAAGTAAATAATGCCACATATTCTGTTGGAGGTCTTTTCAAAGGGTGTGACGAGAAAGCTTTCAGCAACAGAGCTGTGTGCAATGATAAAAATAAATGCAAGTTCTCTCTCTCTCTCTCTCTCTCTCTCTCTCTTTCTTTGATTTAAACAGGCTCCTCTTTGCGTTTGCGTCTGTACCTTTGGCACTTTGAGATAGAGATGTCTGTCTGCTGCATGCTACATCTTACTGGTTCGTCATTTCAACACATTAAACCATTTCCCCCAATTTCCTCTAAAGATTTAGTTATTTTCAGCTTCTTGCCTGGCCTGGAGGGTAAACTGACAAACAATGTGGATGTGCATATGCCAGCGTAGTTGTGTGTTATCGATCTTGAAGATAAATGCGTAAATGTGACATTTTAATTGACTTAAGTGCTTGGAGTGAAAGGAGATGTATGTATAGAAATGTGTGGAATTGAGTTGGTGTGTGGCCTTGCATAACAGTGGGTAGAGTACTGAAAAACTATACTCAAGTAAAAGTACAATTACTTCCTTCAAAATCTACTTGAGTAAAAGTAAATGTTCCAATTGGAAAACCTACTTGAGTAAAAAAGTACTTTGTTACAAAGTTACTCAAATTACAAGTTACTTCACATTTTGTATTGCAGTGCTTGGATCTGTGAAAAAGAGTGTGTGTGTGTGTGTGTGTCAGTAAGTGAATGAGAGAGAGAAAGATGTACTCTAAAACATTTTTCATTGTGTGTATTGTTCATTAAACATCTATACAACAATGCATACAACAAAATTAATTTCATGCAATTTCAAACTGTTTATATTTTGATGTGTTTATCAAAATAAAAATGTTAATGAAGGCACAATGGTAAATGTAATAGAGTAAAGAGTAGAATCCTAAATCAAATATTTACTAGAGTAAGAGTAAAAAATTAAAGACTTAAAAAAACTGCTTGAAAAGTTTTCGTTACCAGAATAAAATACTTTTTTACTCATTTGCGTTACTTGTGTGTGTGTGTGTGTGTGTGTGCAACAGAGCTTCCACAGACAGGACAGAATGCCTATTAGTGTTGGTGTTGATGGGTTTTTTAGTGCTGGCAATGTCAATATTGGGGAAGGTGGTTTAGA